>NC_133654.1:230911256-231221237 GCF_009905375.1 Apium graveolens | reverse complement strand
ATTCATATTTCAATTGTTAATCACAATTATTGATATATTCTGGTGATTAGAATATATCAAAGTATACCGATTATTTCGGTTGCTATTCCAGGGACTGGATAACATTACTTTTGGGGATTAAGTTTACTTAATCCTAAGGACCAGGACATAACCGGATCCTTGAGATGGGTCGTAGTGCCTGGGTGCCCGACGGGATCTATATAATGAGATATAGATCTGTACTGTATCCTTGCTGATCAGCAGGGTATAGCTGCGAACTTAAGTCCAGTTTAGTTTGTTTGCAATCGCCAGTAATGGCCTTCTTTCTATTCCTATGAGGTTATATCTTTGCAGATATACCTGGGTTACAGATTCAATTATAATGCTTTAACACTGTTTATATTTTGTGGACTTGTTGAGCAATTTTTGGCTCACCCCTTTTTGTTGTTATTCACCTTATTGTTTAAGTTAAGAAGGAATATGAAACCCGTCAGGACACGAGTGGTAAAGAAGCGGGTCAAGCCTCAGGATCCTCTTATACCCAAGGTGTTGATCCCAATCCAGGAAGAAAACTTTGAGTTGCCCGAGCAGGTGGAGTGTTGATAGATAGTATGTGTGTTTATAATTTGTAATAAAGAAAGTTTGTGAGATTCTAAATGTTGGTTTGTAATAAAAGTAGTTAGAGGTTCTTATTTTCATACTTCAACCTAAAAAGGTCCTGGTAGTTGTTAAGGGGTTTAGTTTCATTTCTTTATTATTTATTAATAAGCTTGTACAGGTTTGGTGATTAGCTCATAACCCCCAGACTTATACCTCGGGTCTGGAGGGCGTTACATCAAAGAAACCCTAAGGATAAGGTTGGAGAGGTGAGTGTTTCCCAGCCTAGCCACACTGCAGTTTCCCAACAAACTGCAGTGCTTAATAAGGATATAAGCTCATTACTAGTTGCATCCTCCCAAAAGGATGTGACTATTGAATAAAGCTCTCAGCCAAGAGCATCATCTTCTAGATGATTTGTTGGCTCACTTGCCATTTCTTTCTGAAACTGTTGAGACATCTGTGCCAAAATTCTCATCAATCTGCACAGAGTCCATAATAGTTTCCACTCCAAACTCATTCATTTCTACTCACTCAATGGATATTGTTCATCCATCGAGTAGTGATTGTATCCCGACGGATAAACTTAACAGCAGTTATCCGTCGGATAGTCAAACTGCTAACCTGACGGATATCCCTTATCTGTCGAGTGTCTCTGCACAGCTTCAAATTTCATCAATTATTACAAGTGCATAAGACTTAGTGGTAGTGCAATCACTCCTAGGATTGAGGGAAGGGAGTGAAATGAGTGAGAGTCTGGGTTGTTCCCCGGAAAAAGGAGAGGAAAAGAGTGAACAAATGTAATCCATTTCTTCAGGATTGGAAAAAGTGAGTGTGAGGAGTCCCACCTTAGATGGTGAAGGTGAGGGTGTGAGGGTGGGGAGCCAAGGTGAGACCTTGATACAACAAAAGAGAGATCAAGAGAGAAATGCAGGTACAGGAGCGATAAGGATGGAAACCATTGCAAGTGAGTCAATGAATGTCAATGATGCAGAAAGCGAAAGGATATTTCAGCAAGAATATCAAGCTGCTATGGATTCTATTTCCTTGGATGCTGAGACATTTACTCACCCTGTGATAACTTACCAAACTCTAGCTGTACAAGGCAATGAGGAGGCTGAAAGATTGCTGAACTTGGTGCATACTACACAATCTTTACAAAGAGAAAATGATGTAATCACTGCTATGCCTTCCAACATTGGCAGTGATTTTGAACTGGATGAAGCTTCTTTTGGGGATGCTGATGGGGATGATGAGGAAGACAACATGGCCATAGGAGGAGATGCAGCTGTTCCCGCCTGGATGCTTATGAAAGACTGTTCCTACTCATATCTCCAATCAACTTTGTTCAAGCTAATTCATAACACCCAAGCAGCCATTCAGGCATCTTCCAATGCTAGCACAAAGAAGCTACTCTCAGCACATCTTGAGGCACTCCAGCTGCATAAAATTCAAGCCCTCCAACACAGTCAGAGTGTGGATGCAATCAAGCAGGAAATTTCTAAAGTCAAGCAAGATATTATAGAAAGGATGAATGTTATACTTCCTACAACCATCATGACTGAAATTGCTCAAAAGCTAAGGAAGGAGGCTGATCTCAATAGGAAAGTTGAGGTCATGGGCTCAAGACTATCTGCTGTAGAGAAGTCAATGGCCAAGATACTTAACAATCAAGAAGCTCAGACTGCACTTCTCCAACAGTTGGTGGCTACTCAACTCCCTTCCACACAACTTGATGATAACAAAAAGGGGGAGGAATGATCAAGTGAGGGGGAGCAACAACTTAATATTCAAGTTAGTAAAGTAATTGTGCCTACAATTATTTTCACCAAGCCACCAACTACAGACAACATTGATCTGATTAATGAAGCAGCAACCATATTGAGAGCAGCTGAAAAGAAACAGTTGAGCCCAATCAACTGGGAAAAAATTGATGAGGACATTCAAAAGAGGTTTGGGCTAGCAAAGAAGCCATAAATATCAGCAATTCATCACTCTCAAGTCAGGCAAATCTCTGTGAATGAAATAAGCATGAATAATCTGGAAAGAGGATAGCCATCCTGCATCAAATATCCAAATGATAAGCTAATTTTGAAGCTAAGGGTCAACTATCCAAAATCTTCACTAAAGAACCCCTTGTACACAGTGTATGAGACACCAAAGCCTGATGAAAAGAAGGTGTTGGTCAGGTCTATATCATTCTACAAGGATCCAACTGATTCAGCATTGAAAAGAAGAATTGCTAAAATTTTCAGGAATGGTAAGGAAATTTGTGTGGTGGCTGGACACCCTCAATTTGCTGAAACAAAGAGAGAAGAAAAGGTAAGATTGAAGCAAGAAAAGAAGAAAGCTGCTCTAGATGCTAAAAAGGTCAAACAAAAGAAGGAACTAGCTACTATCTTGGCCAAGTTACAAGCTGTGAAACCCACACAACAAATTTCTGCACAACCATCTAAAATTGTTGAATCTCAAGATCAAGAAATGTAAAATGAACCTCCACATACAAAGAAGCCAAGGTACAAGCAAAGAATCAAGAGAAAATTGGATTTCAGTGATGAGGAGATGGAAGGGTACTTTCCCAAAGAGTCTATTTCTACAATAACTCAAACATCCATGCCCTCTATGGCACATGAAGAATTCAAGATAAATCTATCCAAGAATTTCCATGGTGAATCTATCATTCCAAAGGATGAACCAATAGACTGGAATAGTCTACCAATACCTGAACTCAATCTACCTCACTTCATAAAGCCAAAGAAGACAAAGACCGGAGCACTCAAGAAAGTGAAGCCCTCAACTCTCAGATCCAAGTCCCTAATCAAAGCTCAAACCAAAGTCAACAAGGGAGACATCATGTACATCTGTGACATCAAGGAATCCTAAGGTTTAAACCTCTATCTAGATGAACTGGAAGAAGTTAGAGGGATTGATGCTTACAGGAATCTACCTGAAAGGTTAGTATTCAAGTACAATGAAGGAAAAGAGATATAGTGGCCACTTCACAGGATCCTTCAAGAAAGCCAATATGTGTTGATAAAGGTTTATTCATCCTTCAAGAAGAACTTTGGATTCAATGTGAGAGCTAGAAGACTTGTTCTAAAGAAGATTGAAGAACTGAGGAGTATTAGAGCCAAATATGCACTCCCAAAGACTCTAACTATTCCTTACACAGGGAGTAGAGTGCATCTAAGGCCCTACTGGCTGATGGAATTCATGGATGATAAAGGAGTTAGAAGATTCTTCAGATTGAAAGACCAATTGAGCATCTCTAGCGATGAGACTCTTTTGGAAATGCAAGAAATGTTAAATCTCTCAGAATCTGATGAACTGGAATTCCACAAACAGCTCCAAAATCAGATAGAAGAAAATAACAAGAAGCTTGGAAAGAGATCCAGATCTTCAAGGAAATAGATTAATCTTCTCAGGCTAGAGGAACACCTTGAAAATGACTGTGAGCAAATCTTTGTACATTTTGTTAATTGCAGCACTTTACAGTTTTATCTACCTTCATTTAAACTTGTATTTTTAGGGTGTTTTATTATCATCAAGTCTTTCTTAATTTATGGCTACAATTCTAGTAGACATAAATTGGGGGAGATTATTGTGAATATATTGTGAACTTGATGATTTCATTAACAAAACACCTTAGTAGATTCAACTTAGTGTATTTTGTAGCACTCGACGGATAAGCAAATATAGTCCCGACGAATGACTCAATACAGTCCCGACGGATGATGATTTGACATCCATCGAGTGAGTAGCTTATGTAATAATAAGTCATGTAGCACATTTCTGCAAACACCTTTGTATAGATTTTTTAGTAGCACATAAGTCATGTTAACCTTAATTAGATATGCAGAATAGGTTGATTAATTATACATAGATGATGTCTTGTAATTCTCCATAAATGAAATGAAGTCAAGTGCCAAATAGCTACCCGAAGGATGATCAACAAATCTACCCGACGGATGATCAACAAGGCAACCCAATGGATGATCATGTACCCAACGGATAATCAATTGAAACATCTGTTGACAGTGACAACACAGTCACATGCGTCGAGTGTATGCAAAAGGAATGTGAAAGCCTACTCAACTGGGTTTTTGAGAACAAAGAAGCATTGCCATTTTCATGCTATTATGAAGATATTCAAAGATGCTGGAATAGAGTAATGAAGTAGTATAGTATTAGACTTGATAGGTTTTGTTTTATTATCTTGTCTTATTACTGTGTAATCTTGGTGATATATAAACCAAGAGTAGCAATTACAACAACAGCAAGACTAAGCAAATATTTTCTCAGAGAAACAATTGTAAGCTGAATCCTTTAGCATTTCTCTGTAAGCTTAGTTGTTCTTATTTGTAAGCAGCTGTGAGCTATCCAAGCTTCACAGAGTTCTCTTGATATATATATCTCTGGTGGATACATTCTAATCCACTAGAAAGTTTTAAAGACTTGTGTTTTTATTACTTTGTGTTTTGATTCATATTTAACTTGTTATTCCACGCTTTGCAAATCAAAACACTGTCATATATATCTTAAGTTAGAACGTTTTAGAATTCAGAAACAGTTTCAAGAATTCCATTCAACCCCCCTTCTGTAATTCTTGTTGCATTGTTAGGGACTAACATAAAACATTCATACGGGTTATAAACCCTAATTTTAAATTCGAAATTAAAATATAGATTTGAACATGTTATTGAACTCCAAATCAGTCATATAATATACCAAAGTCATCAGAAAGAAAAGATCTACAACATGCAAGCATAAAATCACATAAACAACATCTCGAACAAAAATTCATAATTTAATTCAAAAACAATTTAAAAATAAATAAAAATATAGAAAAATAACCTTTGATTCTGCACAAAAACAAGTCCTGGAATCTGAAAGTAGGTTTCAAGAGCTTCATTTTGAGTACTCGAGCTTTCCAATTGGAGTTCGGTAACACCTTGAAATTTGAGTTCGATTCTCAGAAACTATTATGAAATTAGGGTTTTTCTCTGGAAAATTATATATTTAACTATTTGCAAATGATTATCTATACAAAATAAAATAAGGTAAAAGGCTATTTATATTTACGGAATATTGATACCCCGTTGGATCATACCTGATATAAAATATTATGTTTATTTGATAAAACAGATCCTAAACGGTACCGGTGTTGGGATAATTATTCAAATCTATACATTTTGTAACTACAGACTTGGTCTCAACGCTTTGGTTACACATATTACGAGAAGATAATATAATAGTTTAACCAAAAGATCTCATTTCTCGAAAGTACGGGTTTTATCAATTTACCGAAACGAATATTGTATCGAAAATTTTGCGCCGGGACCCGCACGGGGAAAACTGTACTCCAGATCAAAAAAGTCAAAACATGAAAATTTTCTGGAATATTGCAATTCGGTTAGGAAGGAGTTTTTGAAAGAGTTTCGGGTTGTAAAAACGTAAAAACAATTGAAGTCGATTGGTTCCCGATTATACAATATAGTTTATAAATACTCGAAAAAATAATTTATTAAATCCATAAATCTTTTAAAAAATCATATAACACCATAAAATTAATAGAAAGATATGAAAATTATCTATACTTTATTTTGGAAATATAAAAATTAAAATACTCAGATTTTATCATATTTAAATATCCAAACACATATACCACTTAACAAATAATTCACAGAATAATCACGGGATAAATATAGAATGTTTATTTATTAGCAAAAATAATTACATGATATATCCCAGATATTACATCTTTCCCCCTTAAAAGGATTCCGTCCTCAGAATCTCCTAAAAAAATAAATGAGGGTACTTTTCTCGCATATCGCTTTCTAACTCCCAGGTTGATTCTTCAACCTTTGGGTTTCTCCACAATACTCCTACTAACTTTATAACTTTATTCCTCAACACTTTCTCTCTTGCTTCTAGAATCTTCATCAGAATCTCTACATATGACAAATCTGCCTGAAGTTCTATCGGCTCGTGCTCAATTACATGCCTGGAGTCTGGATTATACTTTTAAGCATCGTTACGTGAAAAACATTGTGAATGTGCTCCATATACGGGGGAAATGCCCGTTCGTAGGCTACCTTGCAGACATGCTTCAAATTTTCAAAAGGTCCGACGTATCTAGGACTCAGCTTTCCTTTATTCCCAAATCTCGTCAATCCTTTCCACGGCGACACTTTCAACAATACTAAATCTCCCTCTTCAAATTCCATATCCTTTCTTGATTGGTCTGCATACTTTCTATGATGGTCTTGGGCTGTAATTAACCTTTTCTGAATAATTTCAACAACTTCCTTCGTCTGTTGCACAATTCAGGTCCAAGTATCTTACGTTCTTCTACTTCATCCCAATATACCGGTGATCAACATTTACATCCGTAAAGAGCTTCATAGGGTGGCATCCCAATACTAGCATGGTAACTGTTGTTATAAGCAAATTCTACTAAAGATAAATGCTCGTCCCAACTTCCTTTGAAATCAATTGCACAAACGCGTAACATGTCCTCAATTGTCTAAATCGTTCTTTCGCTTTGACCGTCTGTTTATGGATGGTAAGATGTACTCATATTTAATCTGGTCCCCATGCATTCCTGAAAACTTCTCCAAAATCTCAAATTGAATCTTAGATCTCGATCGGATACGATAGACACAGGAACTCCATGATGAATCACTATCTCCTTCAGATACATGTGAACCAACTTGTCTTAGTGAAAACCTTTCATTTATAGGCAGAAAATGATCTGACTTGGTAAGTCTGTCCACTACAACCCAAATGGCATCGTAGTTTGCTTTTGTCCTTGGTAATCCAACTATGAAATCCATGGCAATATGCTCCCACTTCCATTATAGAATCTCTACTGGCTGCAATAATCCACTTGGTCTCTGGTGCTCTGCCTTGACCCTTTGACATGTATAACATTTGCCGACCCATTCTGCAATTTCTCTTTTCATATCTGGGCACCAATAATTTTCCTTTAAATCTCTGTACATCTTGATACTTCCTGGATGGATTGAATACCTTCACTATGAGCTTCTTGTTGAATTTCATTCTTCAACTCCATCACTGGTGGATTCCAAATTCTGGAAGAAAACCTGAGTATACCTTGATCATCCTTGTGTGTGCACAACTCTTCACCTACCAACCGATTGATGTCCTGATCCATTACATTCTCCTGAAACTTCTTGATCTTTTCTAACAATTCTGGCCGAAAAGTCATATTACTAATTTTTGCTTCACCAGGCTTGCAAATTCTGATTTCCAACTCCAATCTCTGAAATTTCTTGTATAACTCCTCGGGTACTGTCAACACATTCAACTTTTCTTTTCGACTTAATGCGTCTGCCACAACATTTGCTTTACATGGGTGATAGTTAATCGTACATTCGTAGTCCTTGATTAACTCTAACCATCTTCTTTGTCTCATATTAAGTTCTTTTTGTGTGAATCTGTACTTCAAACTTTTGTGATCCGTATAAATCTCACATCTTTCTCCATATAAATAATATCTCTATATCTTCAAAGCGAATACTATGGCTGCTAGCTCCAAGTCATGAGTATGATACTTCTGCTCATGAGGTTTCAGTTGTCTCGATGCATATGCAATAACCTTATCGTGCTGCATCAAAACACAACCTAGTCCCTTATGAGAAACATCACTATATATTATAAAATTTCCTTGTTCATCTGGAAAGGATAAAACAAGTGTCGTGATTAGTCTCCTCTTCAATTCTTGAAAACTTTCTTCACATTTATACATCCAGTTGTCACCCTTGCTGCATTCGGGCATATTATGTGTGGCCCATACATCCAGGCTTTCCACATACTTCACATGTTTACATGTGGCACACCAGTAGTCGCTCCAGTACACAAAGTACTAAAGTCTATCCCACCTTTTCCTTTGAAGAATATTATTATAAAAATGTAACTCGAATTATGTCGAAGTTCCTCAAGCGTTTGGCTTGTTGATAGAAACAACTTATCTCATATATGCGTATAGGTACTTCATAGAATATTCGGAGGAATAACTAAGATAATGTGAGTTGACCGTTGTCAATAGATAAATAAATAAGGGGTAGTTCCTTTTGAAACTATAATCAAACTATTTAAAATATGTCGAGATAATATTTTCGACGATCCGAAAGGATTAGAATGATTTTCCAAAACTCAGAAAATATTAAAGTAATATGTTTATTGAATTTTAAATCTTATTAAATTATTCAATAAATATTTAATAATTAAATAATAATTATTAAATAATCAAACCTTGAATAATTATTTTTAAAAAATATTTGAAATAATATTACTCAACTAATTTATGTTTAAATAACTAATGTAATCTTTAACAAATATAAATATTTGAGTTTGAAATAAATAACTATTGGAGAATACTTCTTCTATTATAATGAATATCTGAAATAATATTAATTGTTCGAGTAGTTAAATATAGTTAAGAGAATAAAATCTTTGGAAATCGCTTTAAATTCAATTCGAGGTATTTAATACTTCACAAGTGGACATCGAGTCCCTTGGAATAAAATCAGTACAAACTTTTGATCATCAAGTTAAATATATGGTTATGATTTGTTCATTTTAATAACGTTACGAATACAATCCGAGTTTCGTTTACACTCTAAATCATTAACCAATCATCAACAATCACCATACCATCATCTCAACACTAACTCCTCTCAGGAACATCATGTTCTTGAGTCAACAACAACAACCTTAATAGCTAACTAACTAAACATCAAGAAAATAACAAAACAACTACCAAAACTAGGTTTACAACTAAGATATTTGATTTTCTTGAAAATTAAACCTTAAATAAAGTTTGGTCAAGGATTTATACCTTTCTTGAAATCTTGGGATGTGTTCTCCTTGATGTGGAATCTTGGGGATGCTTGGGTGAGCTTAAGAACCCTAAATCAATCCATGAAAATCAAGAAACCAAGAAACATTACTATTCTACACTATTCATCATCACTTTCATGAAATTATTTCACCATTCAAACCTTAATTAAATGCTCTCAAAATTTTATCTTACCTTAATTTAGTATGTAGAAAGCTTAGGAATTCATTATAGAATTTTTCCATGGCTTGAGGTGGAGGTTTGGATTTTGATTTCTTCTTGTTCTTGGAAATAGCCGAATGGGAGTTTTCAAGAGAGAGAATAGAGTGTTTTTGTTTCCTGCCTTGGTTGCTTCTAGGGAATGTGATAAATCTTCTAGTATATAATCCTGGGATTGCATATCTTATCCAATCTAGATAGCTTTCCTATTTTCCAAGCTATAATACTAGCTTAGTACCTTAGTTACTATTTATGTCACTATTTACTAGCTAGGTAATCATGTCCTCTAGGTAGGCCACTATTTGGTTATTAGCCATGGTTAATTTCTTACCTTAGTTATCTTGTATGGTTAGCTTGGCTTCGAAGAATTTTTTAAATTTAAGATGCAAGATAGACAAGAAAAACACTAGTGGCAGCTGCCAATTTCTTGTAGGCAGATTAATTTCTTGGTTCAGCAAGAAACAAAAGTAATTTTTCACTTCAATATTTCATGACAAAGCATATTGGCATAAGGTATCACTTCATCATAGAACATGTGATGCAGGGTACAGTGGAATTGCACTTGTTAGTGTTTGTGTCCTAGAGACAATAATATTACGTCTTACATTAAGATATTTGGATTATTAATGTTTATGTATTATCAATTATTACATTTATAATTTATTATATCTTTATTTACTACGATATAAAGGTTAGATTAATAAATATTCTTGGAATATGATATGCATTCTATATTTCTAAGTACGTGACCAAGAAAGAAGAGTATGAGAATACTACGAGTATTCCTAAGGGTCCCTAATAATATACTAGTTTGTTTGTTGACTGATGATCACATCTCATTGATCATATGTATAGTGATACTAAAATAAAAAAAAACAGGCAAATGTAAATGTACATGGTGCTGGATAGACCTAATATGAGATTCTACACGTCTGTTATGTCATAAGTAATTCTCACATTGATAATGATGCAATGGTCCTTAGACTTCAAATTATTATATTTCTATACAAGAATTAATGTACTTTGATTACGTTAAAAGTTATGTTTGACCGGGTAATGATAAAAGTGTATTCCGGGTACATTATGAATCTTATGAAAAATATGAATGATCTAGAAATGATTAAACCCTCTTATTTTAGGAGTTATACTATTGGCTCTTGTGTGAGCTAGACTATAAAATGTGTGGTCACTCTCAATGAAGGAAACCTGTATTAAACATTAATGAGGATAACACATTACATGCCTCCAGTTTAATCTATAATATGTGGTTAAAGGGATTATATTATATTTTACACTATTCACGTAAGGTTTAATCGATCCCCTATTTAATTATTATTACTTGGATAACAATGATGCATTACTAGATGCCGCTAATTGTTTACAATTTTAAATTAGATTAAAAATTCGTTATAAATGTAATAATAACCTATAGGGTCACATACAATGAATGCTTGAAGGATTTTTTAATTTAAATTCGATTTAAATTAAATTAAATTAATATTAATTATTTATAATATTAATTAAGTATGACTTAATTAGACAATAATATTCAAATTTACTAATATTAATTCTGAAATTCAGTTGTTAAATAATTAAGTGAAACATAATTATCATATAAATACGAATTTTGAATTAATAATAAATCATAATTAATTAAAAGTTATAATTCATATTTCTACTCTATATAATATCTCTTGCGGCTGATTCTATGTGCAAGACTTTAATTAAAAACCCTTTCCACCAAGGGAGAAGTTGGAGGGACGACTTTGTGCTAGTACACATCTGATCCTTGAGTTCAAGCAATAATGTTGATACCTGTAGAGCGTAGATCGCGAGAGCAGAATGCATGGTGATTGAACAAGTTTTGAATCTCCATTAGTCAACCAATTCCTAAAGCTTCTTAAGGCAAACAATATGATCTATGAATTAAATATATATTTTTTGCATGGATCCTGCGCAGGGTTTCGAAAATTTTGGTTTTTACGATTTTCAGTTACATTTTTTGTTCCGTTTTAGGTCTCGAAACCCTTCAATGCCATCAGAACAACTTGCGGAAAGTGTTTAATTCATTTATGTGTTTACTAGTTTTACGATATGTAAACATGTATGTAATATACGATGTTTTGATGTTGATACAATATGTTTATATATATATATATTGAATATGTGATATTCATGTGAGTTGTGTAATCATATGATGATTATATAATATGTGTATATATTGATATATACATGATTTATTTTTGTTCTTATTATGATAATTATATTTGATATAATTTTGAATCAGATGTAGCAGATTTGCTGAAATATGATTATGGCGTCCAATTTTCACAAACAAGTACTTTTTTGAAAAGGAAAATGTGCGCCTGAAAAACATTGATCGTTAAAGTCATCTTCGCTCGTCTGTAAGGCGTTTAATGTCGTTTATGGTCTGCAATTGATAATTTAATGTTATCAGATTTAATTTTGAATTTTTTTTGTTATATTTTGTTTTTATGATGAGATTATGATGGGTATGATATGTTAAGATCAGATTATGTGTTCTAACATGTTTTTATATGTTAATTGAGCATTTTGGATGGTTATGGCTTATGACCCTTAGGTTAATGGTTTTGGTTTTTAAACACGGCTTGCAGGTCGTTTGATCTTTTAATTTTAAAATCTCGAATATAACTCGATTTTTTCTTGTAAGTTCATTAGATTAGTTTTTATATTTTGTTAATGTAATGTATATGAAGACCTAAAGATCAAGGAAAGGCAGTCCCAAGGAGACCATCCAATGAAGCAATACAAGAAGAAGACATGTAATACTTACTTTGTGTTTAGTTTTCCACCTTAAATTGACCTAGGTCTTTGTCATTAACTTAGTGAAGATCACATTGGATGAAGCCATAACTAACCACGTTTAATTTATTACACTTTACATATATATGCTCATGCGACGAATGTATGTGTAGAGTAGTTTTAGTGATGTATGCTTTTTTAGATTAAGGATGTATATATTAGATACGACATATATGCCATACATGTTAAACAAGATAAAATCTGTAAAGACAAAAGATTTTAAAATGAACAAACAATCATGAGTTTCTTATATTTATGAAACACGGAATGAAATACGAATTTTCTTTATTTTCGACATGGGGAAATTTTTATCAAAAGCGGGTTCATTAAACTTGTAAGGTTGTGGGTTTTAAGAGCGGCCGATATGACTCCCTCATTACTTGAAAATCAAACCATTGACAAATATTGATTTGAAGTATTTTATTCAAGGAAAAATTGAGAATCTCTTTATAATGAGATCATGATCGTTTTTAAAATTAACAAAATCCTAAAAGTAATTTTAAGATGATCAAATTCCTTTCAATATATCCCATGCTTTAACCCCTAGGTGGATAAGGAGTGGGTTCGCATAAGCGAAGTACTCCCATTTATTGTGGGAGATGCATTGAAGTATATTGATATTTATTTACTATTGGGTTTGACTTAACTAAGTTACCACAATAGGATGTGAACTTAAGGACATGGACTTTGGTGAGATTTATTAGATAAATATGAACAAATGTTCCACCAAACTATCCAAGAGTTATATAGTTGATATAATTGACATATGTTGTCCACCTAAATAATCATGTGTTAGGAGAAAAGCCAAAGATGACTTATGGCATGGTGAAATATGGATCTTGACTCACTAGAAAGGATATAAAAGATATTTTTTTGAATTATTAGTTAGGGCTATTAATTTGATAAAAATAGTGGGAGATATATATCTGTGAATATATAGGAATAATCAATTGAACATAATTTAATAATCATCTATAGACTAGTTCATTTTTTGCACATTAATTATGGTAGATATCAATTGACAAATAACACAAATAACTTCTCTATGCAATAGTCCTTGAGAAGGCCAAGCTTAATTTCCTCGACCGGCATAGGAACTTGAGGATCGTTCTCAGGTTCATGGATGTCAATAAAACCCTTCCCTTATTTCTTCTAGATGAGAATGAAACATGTGCTAAACAAAATACTTACCAGAAGTAAATTGATGATGCAACTAATGTTTCATTTCTCATGCTTGCAGTTATGAGTACTGAGCTTCAAAAGCAACAAGAATATGTTAATGCTTATGATGTGATTTAGCACTATCAAAGGATGTCTGAAAGATAGGCTCATCAGGAAAGATTTGAAAATAATAAGACATTATAAATTTGCATAAAAGGGAGAGTGAGATCCGGTTGGACCACATGTTCAAAAATGATAGTGTTAGTGTTTGTCCTAGAGGCAACACTGTTATGTTTTATTTATGATATTTGGATTATTAGCGTTTATGTTATATCGGTTATTCTCTTTAAAATTTACTATGTCTTAACTTATTGTGATATAATTATTAGATTAATAAATGTCCTTGTAATTGATATGAATTTATATCTCTAAGTACGTGATGTAGAAATGAGATTATGAGAATATTATCGATATTTCTAAATATCCCTAGTCGAGTATTATTATTAAGGGACAATAATAATGTATTGATTCTAGTGTGTCTATTGACTGATGATCCTATCTCACTGATCATAGGCATAGTGACACTAAATCGAAAGCACATGCTCATGTAAATATATATGGTGCTGGATAGACCCAATGTGAGATTCTACATGTTTGCTGTGTCATAGTAATTCTCAAAATGATAATGATGTAATGATTATTAGAATTGAAATTATTATATTTCTATACGATGATTAATATACTTTGATTATATTAAAATTTGCCTTTGACCGGATAATGATAAAAGTTAACTTTGGGTATATTATAAATCGTATGAGAAATATGAAGGATCTAGAAATGATTTAACTCTCCTATTTTTGGAGTGATATTATTGGTCTCTTGTGTGAGCTAGACTATGAAACGCGTGACGCCGAGCTTAAATGTTGATTTGAAATGATAGTCTACTCATTAATCAGGGAAACATGGATTAAACCATGAAGAGAATGACACATTACAACCCTCAAGTTTAATCTATCATATATAGTTAAAGGGATTATATTACATTGAACATTGTTCACGAAAATTTTAATCGGATCACCGATTTAATTATTATTACTTGAGAAGCTATGATGTATTACTAGATGCCGCTCATTGTTTATAATTTTAAAATGAGATTTTTAAAATTATTTCCAATGTAATAATAACCTAAAGGATCACACAAAGAAAGCTTGGAAGAATATTTAATTTAAATTTTGATTTGCATAAATATGTATTTCGAATGATTTATTATTGATTAAGTTGGACTTAATTAATACAATAAATGAAATTTGAATTTATCATTATTAAATTAGAAATTTAGTTGTTGGCTGATTAAGTGAGACTTAATTAGAAAATAAATTGGAACTTTAGATTTAATAAAACTCTAAAGGCGATTTTGTCAAAAGCGGGTTCATTGAACCTGTAAGGTTGTGGGTTTTAAGCGAGATCGTTGTGACTCTCTCACTACCTGGAAATTAAACCAATGACAAATATTGATTTGAATTATTTTATTCAAGAAAAGTTTGAAAATATCTATATAATGGGATCATGATCATTTTAAAATTAACAAAACCCTAAAGGTAATATTAAGTTGATCAAATGCCTTCCAGTATGTCCAATGCGTTAACCCCTATATCGATAAGGAGTGGGTCGCTAAAGCGAAGTACTCACATTTATCGTGGGATATGCGTTGAAGTATATTAATACTTTTTGACTATTGGGTTTGAATAACTAAGTAACACAATAGGCTCAGAAAGATTTTCCTATAGAAATAAGAGGTGGTTAAAGAAGGGTGATCTATGATCATACAACTAGAGGTAGTCCTTTGTAAGGTCTAGATTTAATCATATCAACAGGATTTATATCATGAAAAGTATACTATAAATGTTAAAAGAACTAAATCAGTATTTAAATTAAATGCTAATAAAGTAATACCAGTATTTATCCCTTGTGAATTCACAATTAGACTCACAGTAGATACTGTGGTTATGACAGTTGTTGTTCATCAATAATGAGAACCTCCATTTGAATTTGAGAGGATTTGATCAGGTTACTGTCATGTACCATGACCTCAAATGTTTCTGTTCTTTTTGCAAAGAACTATCACTTGAAATGTTTTTAATGAAAGCTATCATAAAGTTTTCTATAAAGAATGATGAAACCTCTATATCTCTATTACTATCATCAAGATCTATCTCAGCAAGTAGTCTCTAACCAACTAAATGTTTATTCTGAGTGGTGAACATAATTCAAGAATTATGATAATTGATTTTTTGCAACATTTGAGAAAAGAATTCAAGTGTTTCAATTTTGAGAAAAAACTTACGATTTAAGATGTATGAATTTTGAGATTGAGTGTGGACAACTTTCTTGATCAGAAAAGAAAGTTTCAAAAGATTTTGAATTGTAAGCAACACTCAAAGATTATAACCCTTAATGATTAAGGATTAAAACTTTTCTGAAATTTTCTTCTATGATTTCCATTACTTCCTGTAGTGCTCAATCTGTACTGAAGTAGTAACATATAGCTTAAATAGAGATCAGTTTAGTCATATGAACTTTGAAAAATATCACAAGTTTAGCATATAGTACTGATTTATGATTCAACATTTAAGAACATTTAAGCACACATCCAAGAAGTAAACAAGTAGTAATGTAATGAAGCAAAAGAAGAGAATATATTATCATTCATTCATGAAAAAGAAAAGTACATGGCGGAAACAAGAAAATACTATCTTAGACTATTCTTAGAATCTATCCTAACTTTTTCTTTTTCATCTCTTCTTGCTTCTTCAGAGCTTGGTGATGATAAACCCCCGAGATGGATACTGCGAGAGAGATAATATTCTCTTACAACTCCAGAGCATCAATCCTTTGCTACTTAGCCATCTCAGCTAAGCGCTCTTCTTCAAGACTAGTTTCTATCTAGAAGAGCTGGAGATTCAACCTTTGATTAACCGGCAGCTTCTCATAAACAGATGCAGGAATATCATGAGGACTGTATATTAGATTGTTTATCTTGACTTTACGTCCCCATGGTTCATAATAAACCCGATTTTCATCAAACATAAAAGCTAGGTAATAAATACCATCACTAGTGCGAGTGCAAAACTGTCGTTGAGCAATGAACATTTTGAGAGGATGAGAATCTGAGTTTATTTTGGCAAAAAGGTTGAGTGTTTGGAATGAAAGATCAGTGAGAAGATTTGAGAGTGAAGGGTTGTATTTATAGAGAGAAGATGGAAGTTGAAGAGACTCTTTAAATAACCATGCAATAATTAGACATAATAAGTGTCACGCCCCCAACTTAAGCAGCAAATTAAATATAATACTATTACAACATTTTAAAAAGAAGTATACACAACCAACTCCAAGATCTTACAGTTTAGGGTTTGGAACAGCCCAACACTACCATCTATTACAACTGATTTTAAATAGCGAGTCCTCACACAAAACTACTATCTCTTATTCTACCTGAGCTCGAACATAAGCATCAGCATCACAGGTCTTACGGGCAGTCTGCTTGAATCTAACCATAGCTGCTAGCTGTAATATCAGGGTAAAGCAAGGAGTGAGCCAAATGCTCAACAAGTGCTAACAATACGATACAAAACATAAATCGAGATAATACATTAAAGAATGACAATGGAAAGACATAACCAATGATAACGAGGGATAAAACTATGAGTGATGGCATCATTTTGCTTGTATCAAAACAATTTCAAAATCATGTCTTAATCAAAATCATTTTATGACGCTACGGATTACAGCCGGTGATCAGCCGCGAAGTAATCTCGAACCTCGCTGGGTTCTAAAACATTAATGGGAATCCCTAGGCAACTTTTAAGCCTAATATAAGTGTGGAAAGGACTCGCGTCTCAGTCCAGATCCACCATTCAAAGAAAACATTTATCCCCCTTTGGGACTGAAAAACCCACATTTTATTTATTTCAAAACTGATGCCGAATTATAACCAAAATCTCTTTTTACAGTAAACATTTTTATCAAGGGTTTATAGATCAACTCGAAACACGGGAAATATGGTACTAAATCTCAGGGCCACGATTCACAAAACTATACTCTATTAAAGTAACTGAATGGTTTTCATATATCAAAGATTTAGACATGGGGATTTGGTGAGGCTATTGGATATAAAAAAATAATGCCAAATTGGGCTTTAAGCAATGGTTTCTCATCAAGGTTCAAATGCTGGATCATCAAGAAGGTAAGCTTCATGAATACTAAGGGTGTTAAGGTATGAAGAATGATCTTTAACTCAGGACATATCAGAATTTTCAAGCTTTAGGATAAGAAAGAGGGTATCAATTAATGAGGAATCACGTTGGTAAGTATCTGACTATCAGAATTCAAAGTAAGGTTCTATAGGGGTTCAAGTATCAGGATGAGATATTAATACTTACGAATCATTAGCATGTTAATCAAGAGGATCAATCAAGTATTATAACAACTCTTTATTATATCATGGCCTTCAACTATCATGAAAAGACTTCTGAACTACTTGCAATACATACTCGAGGGTTCATGGCATCTCTATATAATTCAAAGATAAACATAAGATATGCTTGATTTAGTATATCTAATGACACAGGATAGTTGTAGCAATGTATGAATGATTAGCAGTAAATACGAAGGTCAAGTTGAATCACTTGCCTTGAGAAAGGCTGGTCTGGTCTGACTGGTAGGAGCAACTGGAGCTTCACTCGACCTTTATGGCAAGTTTTCCCTCGTCTCGAGATCCTACATAAATAATAATAATCCTCATTATAATATATTCTTACCAACTTAACCTATTTACAACCCGAAATTAAACACGGATGGCACTTAGGCCTATATGTACTTAATTTTATATTCACTTTTAAATTACAATTGTACACACATAGCCACATAATCACATATCATATATTAATACCAAAATAACTCCATATACACCATTATGCAACACTAGGCTTGGATGATCTCGACTTACAACTTAAGTCACTTGGTCGCTAAACTAGACAAAGTCTTCTAATTTTGGCTTCCTAACTTGACGTGCCTTTACTAAACTATCCAAGACCTATTGACCCTCACTTGCGCCTTTTATTCTTCTGACCTTATACTATCTTACAACTATGGTGGTCGACCTAATACTCACTCCTAAGTGTTCTAAAACTATGTGATAAGTGAAAATGCTCACTGGTGCAAATTTCAGAATGACAACTATGGTTTCTTGAGTGCATTAGACACTCTTAAACTACAAGTTTTCCTTCAAAACTTTTACACAAGACTCTCCTGACCTAAGGGCATCTCACAAACTTGATGTGGCTCAAGGGCCTGGCTTGGGCCTTCTTGGGCCTAAGCTAAAAGTCCAAGGTTCCCCTATTTTTCTGGGCAGAAAACGCCCTGACTTAAATTAACTTGTGACACATGGTTCTAACTCATATCCTATGAACTATGGTTAGAAAAACTTCTCTGACACTCCCTCTAACTAAGGTCCAACAGGGCATAATGAGGGCCTACCCATGACATGGTCAAATATTCCTATTTCTACGTTGCAACAAAACTGTCCCCTGCTGGACAGATTTTGTTATTCTACTTGTGCACCTAACCAAATGACATGCAAACCTCCAACCAACACCTACAACCTTTTATATAATCCCAATACTAACTTCTGGTGGCTTGGGCCTCAAAGTGCACATCAATGACATGGTCAAAACTCACTCTAAACCTCAGGGTACTAAACTGATTTTTCTGCAGAAACTATAACTCTCCTTTCTCCAAGGTTTTGACTTGACAAACTCAACTACCAACAACTCAATACTCAAACCAAGACTTAAAACATGGTAATCTACTGGACTAACTCCCTTATTCTCAAAATAACCTTGGGTGAGATCATCCTTACCTAAGGTACAATTATGGCAAAACAAAAGAAACCACATTTCACAACTCACAAATCTTCATGCTTTTGAAACAACAAGATATGCATTTTTATGAAAGATAACCACGAATTATTACCATGCATCAAGGAGCATTAATCAATATTACCACCTTAATTCTACTGAGATGAAAGCTCACTAACAAAATCTTTCCAAATGATCAAAATCTTATGACATTCCAAGAGAAATCCACATGCATGCATGTCTTCGGGTTTTGCAAACCAAAACAACATATTTTCTACATATATTCTATCATAAAATTGACATGCAAGCCTAGCATAAGCTATACCTAGATGATCACTTAGCATGCAAAGAGTTTTATCAAATTTTCACAATAAAATTCAAGCCATTATCACATAAAGATGCAAAAATTTAATTAAGCAACAAGAATAGTCTTAAGGACCATTCATTCGGCTCCCATATGGTCATGGCCGAATGAAATGGAAGGGAATGGCCATTTAATCATCAAGAGTTTCCCTCTCAAGACTTGGAACTTCTCCATTCCTTGTAGTTCTCTCAAAAACAACCCTAAACTCACAAGAATCAAGGTTGTACTTTGAGTTTCAACTAAAACCTTTATATGCAACCTTTAAACTTAAACTTTCTACTCAAAACTCTTTGAAATATGAGTGATCATGGAAGGGAAAGTAATATTTACTTGTATAAAGAGTGGAAGCTTGGTTGAGGAGGAAGAAAAAAACTGGGGAGGGGGGGTTTCGGCTAAAAGCCGAGAGGAGGGAGAGAGGAGGGAGAGAAGAATGAGTGTGGTGGTGAGTGATGTATGAAATGATCATGTCTTTGCTTATTTTATGGTTTTTTTGTGTTGCCAAATGTGAGTGGAACTAGGAATTGACATGATTAGCCTTCCACTTGAACTTGGTTCAATTTGCATGCAAGGGTAAAGAAGGTATTTGGCTAGGAAATAAGAGTTAGTGGGGTGGTTATTGACTCTTTGGCCCTTTTGGAATGTATAGAAGGGATTTGCATGTAATGATAACTATGTGATTTGCTAATTATAACAATTAACAATTATAAAGATTTATTTTTATAAAATAAAATACAAGTTCAAAAATTATAAAATTTATACCATAAAATAACTTGGATTTTTAGAAATTTTATAAAACTACTTTTGGAATTTTGTGAACAAATAACTTTTAACAAGATATTTATTCAAGGTTTAAAAATATTCCTTATAAATCAAAAATGAAAGAAATAAATAAATTTTTTGCTTTGAAAATTCATATACCACATAATGAAAATTTAAGACGCAGAAATTTTCATTCACACGAGCATACAATAATTGAATATATTTGCATTCGGCTTTATAATTACACCAAATTTACAATTAATATTACACAGAAATGTCGGGTGTAACAATAAGCATACACGATTACGCATATCTAGGCATGCAAAAAGTAATCTCTCTCTTCCTAATCCTATTCCCAATGTAAATACTCAAGTATCAATGGATACTTGCATCAATAGCTAACCCATTTGGACAATTAAAAGATATTCCACTCACTCACTGATTAATTAAAAATACTGTTAACAATTTATTTTGAATAAATTCAAAATAATCAGATGAAGTATAACAGTCAAACATGATTTGACCATTATCAGTATTTTAATTACTTCTATCAGGATTTATTAACTACTGGCTTAACCTATTAGTCAAAACAAGTTCAACTAACAACAGAGTTTATAAGCACAATTAGTAGTTCAACATGCAATTTCACATAAGGTCATTTAGCACAGATTGCATGTTATCATGGTATCAAGCATTCAACATAAAAATCAGTATCTAACAAGTACTGACAAATAATACGATATCATGCTTCAAAACATATCAGCAGACTTAATTATCAGAGTTTGAGAACTCCCCTGAAATCATTCCCAATTTATTCACCAGTCTTATGAATGTGGCTTCACAGAGAGGCTTGGTGAATATATCTGCTACTTGATGATCTGTTAGAATAAAGATCAATTCCACTATACTAGCTTCCACATGTTCCCTTATGAAATGATATTTGACACTTATGTGCTTAGTCATTGAATGCTGCACTGGATTTCCTGTCATTGTAATAGCACTTTGATTATCACAATATATAGGAATAGAAGAATGGTCTAACCCAAAATCCATCAGCTGATTTTTCATCTATAGAATCTGAGCACAACAACTTCCTGCAACTATGTATTCTGCTTCTGTAGTTGAAGTGGAAATTGACTTTTGTTTTTTACTGTACCAAGAAACTAATCTACCTCCAAGAAATTGGCAGCTTCCAGAAGTACTTTTCTGTCTATTTTGCATCCTACAAAATCAGCATCTGAATATCCAATTAGCTTAAAGTCTGAATCTCTAGGATACCATAATCCCATATTTATAGTGCCTTTGAGATACTTGAAGATTCTCTTTACATCTAATAGATGAGTTTCTCTAGGGTCAGCTTTGAACCTTGCACAGAGACATGTAGCATACATGATATCAGGTCTACTAGCAATCAGATATAGGACTGAGCCAATCATATCTCTGTAGTTAGTTATATCTACTGAAGAACCATTATTTAAATCTAACTTGGTTGCAGTGGCTATATGAGTTGATGTAGTTGAGCAGTCTTGCATTCCAAATCTTTTGAGTAAGTTCCTGGTGTATTTTGCTTGATTTATGAAGATTCCTTCATTAGTCTGTTTGACTTGTAACCCCAGAAAGTAACTCAACTCTCCCATCATACTCATTTGATACCTGGACTGCATTAGCTTTGCAAATCTCTCACAAAGTTTATCATTAGTAGATCCAAAAATGATATCATCAACATATACTTGTACTAATAGCAAGTCCTTACCGTGGTATTTTATAAAAGAGAGTTTTATCAATTGTACCTCTTGTGAAACCACTCTCTAGCAGAAATAGAGCAAGTGTTTTATACCAGGCCCTTGGAGCTTGCTTCAATCCATAAAGTGCTTTTTCCAGTACGAAGACATGATCTGGATACTTTGGATCAATGAACCCTGAAGGCTATTCAACATAAACTTCCTCTTCGAGTTATCCATTTAAGAATGCACTCTTTAAATCCATTTGGAACACCTTGAACTTCTTGTGAGCAGCATAGGCAAGATAGATCGTTATTGCCTCTAGCCTTGCAACTGGAGCAAATGTTTCATCATAATCAATGCCTTCTTTTTGTGAGTAACCTTTTGCAACCAGTCTTACTTTGTTCCTTGTAATAATGCCATTACTGTCAGTTTTGTTTTTGAACACCCACTTTGTGCCAACTACTAATCTGTTCTTTTGTCTTGGCACAAGAGTCCAGACTTTGTTCCTTTCAATTTCATTGAGCTCTTCTTGCATTGCTGTGACCCAGTCAGCATCTTGTAGAGCTTTTTCAACCTTCTTAGGTTCAGTTTGAGATAGAAAAGAATGGTAGAGACATTCATTCTGAGTGGTTTTTCTTGTCCTTACACCACTGTCAGGGTTTTCAATGATCAAGTTAGGTGTGTGTGACTTAGACCATTTTCCTGCTGATGGAAGTTGACTTCTAGAAGAAGAACCTCCCCTGTAATCCATGAATTCTATGTTATTTCTCTGAGTAGTACCACTGTTGTTTCCTGATGCTACCCCTGAATCAATGTTCCCATTGTTATTAGTGTTTGACTCATCAGAGTTTGGGGAAGATGATTCTGATGATCTTTCTACTGAATTTCCTTGAGATGTATCACTTGCAATAGTCTCTGGATTTGACTCATGTTGCTCCCCCTCAATATATGCTTTAGTGTTAGAAGAATTTCCATTGTCTTGTGGAATCTCAGAGCTTTGAGTGATATCAGGACTTACTGTATCAGAGTCAGGATTTAAAAGTTCAGCATAAGGTACTTCATTTTCAAATCTCAACTTGTCATGGTCATCTGCATCTTCTAGACCTGTTATCTTCTTGTCATCAAAAGATACATGTATAGACTCCATGACTGTTCTTGTTCTCAGATTGTAAAATCTTAAGGCTTTTGTAGTCAACGGATATCCTACAAATATTCCTTCATCAACTTTTAGATCAAACTTGGTAAGCTGCTCCGGATGACTTTGAGAACAAAACACTTACAACCAAATATATGAAAGTATTTCAAATTTGGCTTCTTCCCTTTCACCATATCAAATGGTGTCTTTCCATGCTTGTTGATCAATGTTGAATTCTGTGTAAAGCAAGCAGTTTTCACAGCCTCAGCCCAGAAGTAGGTAGGCAATCTTTCTTCTTCAAACATGGTTCTTGCAGCTTCTATCAGAGTTCTATTCTTTCTTTCAACAACTCCATTTTGTTGTGGATTTCCAGGAGCAGAAAACTTTTGTTTTATCCCCTTGAGTTTGCAGAACTCTTCCATAGAGCTATTCTTAAATTTAGTTCCATTATAACTTCTGATGATCTTCACTTTATATGTTGATCCTTTCTCCAGTTCCCTCACATGATCAAGAAGAATGGATGGAGATTCATCCTTAGTGTGCAGAAAATACACCCATGTGTATCTTGTAAATTCATCAACAATCACAAGTGCATTCCTCTTCTTGACAATAGACATAACTTTCACTGGACCAAAGAGATCAACATGAAGTAGATGATATGGTTCAAGAATTGAGGATTCGGTTTTACTCTTGAAAGATGTCTTCCTTTGCTTGGCTTTCTAGCATGAATCACATAAGCCATCAGGAGTAAATACTGCATTGGGCAATCCTCTTATAAGATCTTTCCTCACAAAGGCCATTGATGTTGTTGAAGTTGAGGTGAGAAATTTTTTACTTGAACCTTGTTCAATTTGACCTGACTATTAGTCTTTACATGGATCAAACTTAATGGTCTTTACTTGAACCTTTTTCAATTTGACCTGACTATCAATTTTTATTGGTTCTGTTATCTCAGTTTCTTTTCCACTTTTCTTATCAGAATTAGATCTAGCTGAATATCCTAATCCTGATCCCCAACAATCTTTTTCCAAGATTTCCTGAGTTGACTTTCCTGAGTTAGTCCTAAGTTTAATGACCTCTCTTTCCTTAGCTACTTTTCTAGATAAACTTGTTTTTCTAACAATTTTTCTTTAACATAAACAACATTATCTCTTTGTTTTAGAATTTCTAGCATGAAAAGCAACTCAGTTTCTAGGTAATCATTCCTTTTCTTAAGCACATAGTTTTCACTCTTGATTCTATTATTCTCTAAGGTCTGATCCCTAAAACTAACACGTGGAGTCTTAAGAAATATTATTAATTCACAGATATCATCAGTATCAAATGCAAGAGTAGACTGAGGTACCTTTAATTTAGCATTGTTGGTCTCAACATCAGCATTTGCCATGAGAGCATAATTTATCCCATCATATGAGTCTGATGAATCATCCCAGTTTCTCTTCTTTGAGATCAAAGCTTGATTCTTCTTAGCTCTGAGTTTTTTGCAATCATCTACAAAGTGTCCAAGTCCATCACAGTTGTAGCATCTCTCTTTTGACTTGACAGGTTTTCCAGATCTAGCTTCCTTCCAATCAGCTCTTCTGTTGTTCCTCTTATTAGAGTTTAAGGAACTGGAGCCTTTTTTTGGAAAATCTTCTCCCTTTCTTGAAGTTTCTGTAGACCATCTTCTTGAAGCTTTTAACCAGTAGAGCAGCCATTTGATCCATATTGTCATTGTTGTTATGATCACTATCAGTATCTGATTTAGTATTAGGATTTGAGTTATAATCAGAATTTGATGATTTAGTATCTGACTTAGCAATCATGGCTTTCCCTTTGGAGTAGCTTTTCCTTCTAGCTTTCTCATTTGGCTTCTCTTCAACTTTAAGTGCAATTGGTCTAGATTTTGATCCTTTCCTCCATCTCTAGTTCATGAGTTTTCAGAACTCCATAGATCTCATCTAGAGGTGTGATGTCGAGTTGATAGTTATCCCTGATCGATGTGACTTTAAAGTCCCACTTTTATGGAAGAGCAAGTAGGAACTTCAAGTTTGAGTCTTCCAAATCATAATCTTTGTTGACAAGGGATAAGTCATTCAGCAACTTCTGAAATATGTCATAGATCTCAGTTAGGGATTCATTGTCCCTTGAGTCAAAGTGCTCGTATTCTTGAGTAAGCATCATCCTCCTATTTTTCTTGATAGCAGTTGTACCTTGACACTTTACTTCTAAAGCATCCCGTATCTCTTTTGTTGTTTTACATCCAATGACTCTGTTAGACATAACACTATCAAGACTTTTGTGCAGGATATGTCGAACCTTAGCATCCTTCATGATGATGAGATGTCTTCAGGAGTGTAGTCCTTCCTATCTTTGTATATCATCTTCTCTGGTTCTCCTGCAACCGAAACAACTACCTTCATTGGTTTATGAGGACCATCATAGATCCTGCTTAAGTATACATGATTTATAGCTTCCAAATACATGGCCATCTTGACTTTCCAGATTGGATATTCATGCGCTTTCAGGATGGGTACCTTGATTGCTTCATACCGACTCATATTATTGCTTATTTGTGATGTGGCTGGGGGTTGTGGCTTCGGATCCAGATTATGTGTTTCTTCTTCTCCTTTGTCTGACATGGTTGATCAATCTTCAGATCTTAAACTGTTTGTGTATTAACAGCAAGCCCTGATACCAATTATTAGGCCCTTAATAAAATGTAGAAGGGGGGGTGAATACAATTAATACGATCAACTAGACAAAGCTTTAACAGAATCAAACAGTTTCTATATAAATCTTATAAAAACTTATTACACAAGTACTCTCTTGAAAGGAAGAATAAAATATCCTTGAGAGCTTCTAGGTTATGCGAAATATATAACAATGTCGCAATCCATATAACATGAACCTAAACTATGCTTTTATAGAGCACAACTACCAATGTATAAGGAATCATATTTTATTAACAAGGAAACCTATATTATTGTTTCTGAGATAAAGTCCTCCACCGCCTTGAAATTCATTATTCCTTTTCCTCTTCAAAGATCAACTGATGTGTCAAATACTGATCTCATCATCTATTGACATCATCATCCGTCGAATATCAACATCCGTCGATATTGTAACGCCCCAAAATCTGGGGTCAGGAATCCGGGTCGTCACGTAATCCTTCAATCATGTGTAACCTGCATTAACTCAATAATCATATAATTTCATATCACAGACCCCCATTCTCACACACTCAAAAGTTATAGCCTTAGAAATGATGTACAATAAGTATCATCTATTATTAAGACTCAAATGTACTTTACAAGATCACAAATAATTATTCATAACCTTTACATGAAGTTACAATAATTACGACTGATATCTTATACCTATCTGATACTCTGACCCACTTGAGACAAAGCTGCCAGGGATTCTCCCCATGACTACAAGCGACTAAGTCCCACACTGGCGTACTGGTTATCTGTTGTATTGTGACATTTAAAAGAAAGCACGAGTGAGCAGTAATGCTCAGCCATAATAATGTACAGTAGGAAAAGACTGTATGAGAAGTTTAAGTATAATTCCATATATGATAAATATGTTTATTCAAAAATAGTTTTTCTCGGTGATACACACCTTCTTTCGAAAACAATTCTTTTGTGGACTTATTATCCTGCGAATACCTTAATGGTAAACCCATCACCTAGGCTTGGGTTACGGTATTGCATCACAATTCCAATTGGAAGAATAGGACATTCACTGGAGGCCCGAGATACGATGATCAGTCGTATAACGATAACGATAACCTTTTCTACATGTAGAGGGATGACTTCCTAACATCCTGGTTGTCACCCAAGCCGCATTCGGGCTTTATATGCTTCATCATTCCACCCAGGTATATTTTGCATACTTTGTATATCCTTCAGTACACATGATACCTTCTCATACGGAAAATAAATATGGTAGTCTCCCCAGTCCACGTAGTACTGGATCTCTACCCCTCCTTGTTCTTTTAAGAATCCTATCATATACTTGGAGTCATCAAACTATATCAAATTTCCCCAAGCATTTTACTTGTTGATAGACACAACTTTACCTCATTTATATATATATGTACTTCCGAAAGTTTTCGGAGGAAGTACCAAGGATGTGAGTGGACCGTTGTCAACAGATAAGTAAATAAGGGGGAGTTTCTTTTGAAACTATATTCAAAATATTTAAAATAAGTCGAGATAATATTATCCGACAATCTGAAGTTATTGGAATGAATTTCCGAAAATCAGAAAGTATTTTAAATCAGGTTTTATGATCTTTAAATCATAATAAATCATTTAATAAATAATTAAATATTAAATATTAATCATTCAAGAATTAAACCTCGAATAATTATACTTTAAAAGAATATTTAAAATAATATTCCTCAACTAATTTATGTTTAAGAAATTTAAAGTAACCTTTAATAATTGGTCGAGTTTGAAATGAATAGTCGTTGGAGAATACTTCTCCTATATTAAATTAATAACCTAAATAATATTCGTTGTTCAAGTAAAATATAGTTGAGGGAATAATATCTTTGAAAATCATTTTAATAAAACTTCGAGGTATTTAATATTTCGCAAGTGGACATTGAGTCCCTTGGAATAAAATAAGTATAAACTTTTAATGGTCCAAAATATCTCCGGGATGATTCCCGAGTTTATACTTTCTAAAAATTGACCAACTCTCGGTCTTATAACTTATATATCACGCTCTACTATAGCGTTTGTATTCTTAAATAAAACACCTCCGGAATACTTCCGGGTTTTCATAAAATTAAATTGACCGATCCTCGGTCTAAAATATACTCCTCATATACACAACGCTACTCTCAAGCGTTATCGATTGAAATTCGGTAATATTCATATACCAAAATCATTATTATATCGTATGATATTATATAACATAATTCGTAAAACATCGTAAATATAGCATCATGTATATATCAAAATTATTTGAAAAAAACACAACACAACAATTTCAAAAAAGTAGGGTTTGAAAACTTGCCTGGAGTCCAAGACACGTTTCCCCACTTTCTCTCGTTCCGGGTTTTCTAATCAACAAAAATCATAATCTTAATCAATATTCCTACTCTCATCACCAACTTATATTTCTAATAAGTTCAATACTTCATAACTTTCATCATTCGACCGACTCGAAATAAGTATCACTCCTTGGTCGAAACGGACGGTCAAAGTGGTTTTCGAGATTTGATTTTACCGAATATTACTATTACGCGACTTCCACTCTATCATTTTTAATAAATCATAAAGTTAATATTTTAATACGAAACCATCTTGAGGAGCTTCTTGATTTCTTGTAATATTTATCCTAAAAGTTTCATTTCGATAAAATGAATTTAATTAGGTGAAAAACATTTCAAAAGTTCGGTCAACTACGGAGTTTTACTATTCAAACCGCTTTCATTAAAACATTGATATCTCTCAAAACATTAACTCAATTGATGCACCATTTTTGCTTGCGCGATCTAGATAAAATTTAGAACACATTATTTAAAAATGGTTTTCTGATAACAGGAGTGAAAATCCCGAAGTGGCAGTTTCCTAACAGGGGGCTTTTTTGACATTCGTACTCCGCACGACCTCAGCTCCGACATTTTTATAAAATTGAAAAATAAACATTTTTACTTGAAATTTGTATGGAAGATAATAAACTTCATTTCGTACTCTCTGTAAAAATTTCATAATATTTAAATATTTTTAAATCGATCATTTGTATTTACAAAGTTCGTAATTTGAAGTAGTTTTGTCGCATAAATCCCTTTTACTAATACGGTCATAACATTTTATCCGTAAATCGGAATCAAGCGATTCAAGCACCTAAACGATCCTCATAACATTTTCTATCATAATCAAGTCTCACATTTCAGGAAACTATAGTTTATAAATTTAAGAAATTCTGCAGAAACTTAAGTTGAGTTTTGTTCGTTTTAATGAGGTTACGATTACGATCCGAGTTTTGTTTACGTCTTATATCATTATACCACCATCAACAACCATCAAATCATCATCTGAAAACTAACTTCTCTCAAGAAAATCATGTTATTGAGGAAACAATCATCAACCTTAAAACTAATTAACTAAACATCAAGATAATATGAAATTAATCATCAAAACCATACTTATATCCAAGATCCATACTTTTCTTAAAACTTAAAACTTAAACAAAGTTTGGATGAATATTTATACCTTACCTGAAGCTTTTTAATACTTAATAAAGTCCTAAGATCCTTGATGAAGCCTTGGTCTAGCTTTAGGAGCCTTAAACTTTCATGAAAAATCAAGAAAACAAGTTGGTGATTTTCGGAGTTACTATTCACCCTCAACTTCAAACATTTTTATAAAATTGATATTTTTATTGATGAGCATGAAATTTGGTACGTGACTTACCCATGATATGAGAGAGGTTTGGTAAAAATTTGGTGATTTTTGAATGACTATAACATGACATATGAATTTTTCTCTCCACGGTGTTCTTGAAAATCAGCATGGTGTTTTGTGAGAGAGAGAGAGAGAGTTTGTTGCTTCTTGAATTCTCCTCTTGGAACATTGTATTATGTGACTTGTATATCTTCTATTATATATCCTAGGAATAGATAATATTGGCAAATCTTTGGACAATTCTAGCTAGCATTCCTAGGTTACAAGCTAACTAGTTGGCCTTTTAGGCTTTAGCTCACTATTCTTAGCCTTGGATGATCATTCCTACATCTCTTGCTTACTATTTGATAAAGTAACCATGGTTACTTTTATACCATGGTTGGTTAGTGTGATACATTTATTTATTCGTTTACGCATTTGTTCGGTCGCTTAATCATTTTCGTAATGAGTTCTCGTGAATGGTTCGCGGCGTAAATCCTTTCGTATTTATTCTTTATATTTTGAATTATCGTTCTTCGATATAAATCCATAAGGTTTTAAATTCATAATTAAATTTTGATTCCCGTAATCCTCGATGGTTCGTAAATACGGTCATTTTTCAAAGTTCGTTTTCTTCGAAAACTAATAGCGTTTACATACACTCATTTGGTACGTATAATCATGTTATCAACACCGAAACTCAATTTCTCATGCACAACATAGTGTGGGCTAAAAAGTGTTCCCCGTCTGCCAGGGTTACTATTCATTAAACATTTTTACAAAATCTCAAAAATTTGAGTTATTACAGTATTCCCCTCTAACAAGGATTCCGTCCCGGAATCAATTAGAAAATAGGTGGGGATGTCTATTCCTCATTGCGTCTTCTAGTTTCCAAGTTGACTCTTCAACGTTTTGATTTTTCCAGAAGATTTTAACCCGCTTCACAGTCTTGTTCCTCAACACTTTTTCTTTTTGATCCATTACTCCTACCGTTGTTTAATGTAGGTCAGGTCTATTTATAAATCTTCCTGATCGTACTCTATCACATGTCGCGCATCGGCATGGTATTTCCTTAGAATTTACACATGGAACACGTTGTGCACTTGTTGCAGATTAGGAGGCAATGTGAGCTCGTAAGCTAGAGGTTCTATTCTCCTCAAAAATTTAAAGGGTCCTATGAATCTGGGACTCAGCTTCCCTTTCTTTCTAAACCTCAGTACTCCCTTCCATGGAGATACCTTCAACAACACTGAATCCCCTACTTCGTATTCTCTATCATTTCGAATCTCATCACTCCCTCCCCGGAAGGCACTTTCAACAATACTTGGTATGTTACTTCGTACTTCATGTCTTTATAGTTTTGGTCCGCATATCTCTATTGTTTATCCTGGACTGCCACTAGCCGGGTTCTGATAAGTTCTAGGAATTTCTTTGGTCTGTTGACTCAACGATAGTCCAAGTATCCTCCGCTTACCAACTCTTTCCCAACCTAAGGGAGAATAGTTTTTTCTTCCGTACAAGCTTTGTAGCCGTTCCAATGCTGCATGATAACTTGTTATTGTCAATAATTCGATTAACGTTAATTGGTCACTTCATTTTCCTTAGAAATATAAAATATGGACTATTAGCGCACCTTCTAGTATTTGGAATGCTCCTTCAACTTATAATTTCCTCTTCATCACTCTTACTCGTGCTAGAGTTTTGTTCCTTAATGTTTGCGCATTTCAGCGCATCATGTATGTCGATTATTTTATGTAAGAAGTTATCATTGCGTTTTTACACGCTCGTCTCCTATTATACGTTTAGCGCCAGATTTAACATTTCTTCCCGTAGTAACGTAAGGCACGTCGGGTCCTGTTGCCATCTTGAAGGAAGCACCATTTCATACGCAATTGATTGACACGTTTAGACTCGTGGAACGCTCAGCTTCCGTTATCGGTTGGACTTCTTTAATCATTCTCCATATAATATCTATAGTACTTAAGATACCTTCTGGGTCGTACTTGTTATTCTCGCTAGCGCCTTAGACGTATTCACGTTTATTGATACCTGCTATCAGTGGCCTTTATAGGGCGTATATGATCTTTTTTGCCTTCTATCAGCTTTGACAATGACATCCTTCATTCTTTCACGTTGTCCTTCGTAAGGGATATCGGCGACTATTTTTCGTATGCTAGCGTGGTAAGTATATCTACACGAATTATCTGTCAACAATAGGTGACTCCCCAAACCGTTCCAAATGAAAGGTAAACCACTAGACGTATCTTCAATGGTCAGGATAGCCCTCTCATTCTACTTGTCAATTTGAGAACTCTAAGTCGTGCTTTTGTCCGTCCTTTTTCGCAAAATATCTTGGGAAATAGTCCATTGTGAAATTAAATCTTGGGTCCTTGCGCGGTGCAGTCGTCACGGGGTCTCTCTGTCCCAATTATCTCTTAAAGGTTCATAACAATTTTATTAATCTCAATATGTCTTTTACTACTTAAAGTGTCGACCACCATATTGGCCTTTTCTTGATGATAATAGATTTCTCAATCACAACTCTTGATCAATTTGACTATAACCCCTACCTCGTGTTCAATGAAAGAAGAAAAAAAATTCAAAATTTTCTCTTAAGTTAAACTCTTTGTCCCTACCAGTGTGAACCTTATCGCTATTATTCTAGATTATTATTAGCACACCTTATGTAATGGTCCTTAAGCCGCATAGTCATATCATTATACTTTACACAAAATCCTCTTTTTATCGTCAGGTATTGCGAACACGGGGTTGTTACCAATCTTACATTCACCTTTTCTTTTCTTTTCAAAATCCTATTCCTCGAATTCATACATGCTTGGTATTTCCCGAATTCATTACTACATATCCCGATAATGTTTCATAGAAGCGTACCTCACTAATCACATTGGTATCTCTATTATCGTTCTTCAATAACCATGTTAAAGATTCTTATGATAACAACTAAACATGGTATTTCCTTTTTAAAACAACTTACTCATCATGATGCTCTGATTGCACCATCTTAGCACTGAGTCTTCAATTTCATAATACAACAATTGGTTCTCAACTATGCCTCTCTTTGTTCGGAAGGCAATTAGCCTTGAAAGAATAATTTTCACAATATTGATGTAATTTAGATAATCTTAACAGGATTTCAAAATCTTACATCTGAAGAAATAATGAGCTCTGAATAAAAGAGTCACAACACTTAGAAGATTTATAAATTGGAAGGAAGAATACAACAAGGATTATCCTTCCATGTCCTTAGAATTTTATATTATGATATTTTAGAGAATATCCTTTAGAAGCAATGATTGCTGAATAATAAAATCATACGAATGGTACTTGTAGGATTTTCCTATTAAAAGAATACCTTTATTATCGAATAATGAAAGAAATTTTGAATAACATCCGCAATCAAAGATTAACCATTAAGGTCTCAAAATGATGCTATTTTGAAAGAAGGAATTATATCCAATAATTAACAAACAAGGAAGTATATTGTTCTTCAATCACTTTATAATTTTAAATGGATATTCGTTATATAAACGGAAGAATGGAACATTTCATGAACAAAATATTTCAGAAAAACTGGGTATGAATCCTTGTTCGAGTGGGCGACCTAATTAGGTCTCAATTAAATCATTCTTTAAAAATTTCATCAACGATTAATCTTGCATATATAGTGCATTGTATATAAAAAAATGATTGGAAATGGAACTAGAAAAATAATAATAGTCCATACCAAACAATATTATCAACCGGCTAGGAAAATGGCCAGCTCAATCGGTTTGGCCCATAGCAACTAGCTAGGACGATTAGCTAGGCTCCCATCGTATTAATTAAAATTTTGACTAGTTAGGATAATTAACTAGTCATTCATGAAAATATATGCAACTAAACATATTTCATATTTTTTGTAAAAAAAATTCAACATCGTAACCACTGAAAACATTTGTGGCTAACCGGATGACGATTTTAATATATAGAGTTTTCAAATTTGGGCCAAGAAAGACAATTATAACTCTGAGTCGAGTGGTCTTGGAAGCAGAACAATCGATAGCCTCTCATCAAATATTTTTTTCCAATAAAATGGTATACTCAGAGGTGCCCTTGTTCACATACTTTATCAGATTCTCAAATAGAATTGAATTCAGAGTACCAATATCAAATTGATACCCTTACTATGATTTTAAAGTTTAATGTACAATTTCATCCCGAATAGAAGAAAAGGATTCCGGAGGAATATATGGATATTAGATCATCCATGTTTTTAACAATTTGTTAGATATTTACAGTCTCGACTGAGAAGAGTAAGTAAGAAAGAAGAATCAATTGAAGATACTCATTATGATTATTCATCGATGAATTGAGGGAAAATTTATATAAAAAAATCTCTTGAATAATTGAAATGAAGTATAAATAGCTTTGAGTTGAACAAGAAGATCATAATCTATGAATGAAAGTTCATGGATTAACTAAAAGAATTGAACAAGTCCTGATGCGGAAAAAGACTATTCAAGATGGTCACATCAGAAGTTCAAAGTAGGGAACGAAAAGGATTGCCTGATATGACTTATCAAGGAAATATGAATGATTAACAGTTTGGAGGGAGTAGCGTGACAGTGAGTAGGTGCCAAAATATTTCACTGATTATCCTAACTCTCGTTATTATCCGTCTAAGGATGATACCACCTCTTTGTCTTTGTAATTCCATGTTTCAACTAGTGTCTCCCTCAATCATTATTTTATAATCACTTACTATCTTGACTTTCGCACGTATATCTGTCATTCCAGTGTTTTACCTCGAAGACCTTAATCAGAAATATTCTAAAAGCATCTTTTAAGCCGATAGGGGCCTGCTACACGCATCTGTTACTAACTACAAGTGGTCAGTTCTCCCTGGGAACAGATCAAAGAGATCTCTTAGGGATCTCAATGTAGTCCATAAGTTCGGTGGCATGTGTCTGTAATTGAACATACGTTACCGAATATATTGGAGGTATTCCTTTATAGACCAATTGGTCTATCCTTTTAAAAGGTTCTAAGATCGAACTATCACTCGTTGTAATCTTACTCCATTCAATTGTAGACATGCCATCAATTCTCGATGCTCTCGATCTCTGAGCTAAACCATCATAACCTTACATGTTAAGCACACTAATAATATCATGTAGTGTAGTCGTCTTACGATAACATTCTTATATTACATTCAAATCTTCCTTAATAAAAAATATCCTTAAGGGTAGATTGGACACTATCTCTAGTGAATTCATGATTAATACGATATTCACATCCTCCTTGGTAAAATGACACCTTCAACTAGTTTGGGTCGATAACCTCAACTGTATATTAATAATTAAACTTCATGGTTGTCACATGTGATACCCCCTCATGGGAAACCTGTAAAGAACTACGAGTAACAAGGCTCGTGTTGTCCAAATGAACATTTGGTGTTGATAATACCATCTTTATCCCAAATGCCCTGGAGACTCAGCTCCGAGTTCTACATCCACATCATTACCAAATCATATATGATTCTAATTTTTCTTCTCATTATTCTGATAATCTCCAATGGTCCTATTAGTCATGCTTTAATACCTCAAATATACACTTATCCTAACCTACACATTGGGGCTACATCCGGTAGTCCAATGATGAACTCTATATGAGCTCTTACGCAATCTCGCATCTAGACAAATTCCTAACACTCTCATCTCTAAGTATTATAACTTATTGCTCTGATACCATTTCTGTAACGCCCCAAAATTCGGGGTCAGGAATCTGGGTCGTCACGCAATCCTTCAATCATGTGTAACCTGCATTAACTCAATAATCCAATAATTCCATATCACAGACCGCCATTCTCACACACTCACAAGTTATAGCCTTAAAAACGATGTAAAACAAGTATCATCTATTATTAAAACTCTAATGTACTTTACAAGATCTGTTGTGTTATGACATTTGAAAGAAAGCAAGAGTGAGCAATAATGCTCAGCCATAATAATGTACAGTATGAAAAGACTGTATGAGAAATTTAAGTATAATTCCATATATGATAAATATGTTTATTCAAAAATAGGTTTTCTCGGTGATACACACCTTCTTTCGAAAACAATTCTTTTGTGGACTTATTATCCTGCGAATACCTTAATGGTAAACCCAGCACCTAGGTTTGGGTTACGGTATTGTATCACAATTCCAATTGGAAGAATAGAACATTCACTGGAGCCCCCGAGATACGATGATCAGTCGTATAACGGTAACAGTAACCTTTTCTACATGTAGAGGGACGACTTCCTAACATCCTGGTTGTCACCCAAGCTGCATTCGGGCTTTATATGCGTCCCCATTCCATCCGGGTATATTTTTCATACTTCGTATGTCCTTCAGTACACATGGTACCTTCTCATACGGAAAATAAATATGACAGTCTCCCCAGTCCACAAAATACTGGATCTCTACCCCTCCTTGTCCTTTTAAGAACCCTATCATATACTTGGAGTCACAAACTATATCGAAGTTCCCTAAGCATTTTGCTTGTTGATAGGCACAGCTTTACCTCATATATATATATATATATATATATGTGTGTGTGTGTGTACTTCCGAAAGTTTTCGGATGAAGTACTAAGGATGTGAGTTGACCATTATAAACAGGTAAGTAAATAAGGGGGAGTTTCTTTTGAAACTATATTCAAAATATTTAAAATAAGTCGAGATAATATTCTCCGACAATCTGAAGTTATTGGAATGAATTTTCGAAAATCAGAAAATATTTTAACTCAGGTTTTATGATCTTTAAATCATAATAAATTATTTAATAAATAATTAATCATTAAATATTAATCATTAAATAATTAAATCTGGAATAATTATACTTTAAAATAATATTTGAAATTATATTCCTCAACTAATTTATGTTTAAGAAATTTAAAGTAACCTTAAATAATTGGTCGAGTTTGAAATAAATAGTCGTTGGAGAATACTTCTCCTATATTAAATTAATAACCTAAATAATATTCGTTGTTCAAGTAAAATATAGTTGAGGGAATACGATCTTTGAAAATCATTTTAATAAAAGTTCGAGGTATTTAATATTTCGCAAGTGGACATTGAGTCCCTTGGAATAAAATAAGTACGGACTTTTAATGGTCCAAAACATCTCCGGGATGATTCCCGAGTTTATACTTTCCAAAAACTGACCGACTCTCGGTCTTATAACTTATATATCACGCTCTACTATAGCGTTTGCATTCTTAAATAAAACACCTCCGGAATAATTCCGGGTTTTCATAAAATTATGTTGACCGATCCTCGGTCTAAAATATATTGCTCATATATACAACGCTACTCTCTAGCGTTATCAATTGAAATTCGGTAATATTAATATACCAAAATCATTATCATATCGTATGATATTATATAACATAATTTGTAAAACATCGTAAATATAGCATCATGTATATATCGACATTAATTGAAAACAAACACAACACAACAGTTTCAAAAAGGTAGGGTTTGAAAACTTGCCTGGAGTTCAAGACACGTTTCCCGACTTCCTCTCGTTCCGGGTTTTCTAGTCAACAAACATCATAATCTTAATCAGTATTCCTACTTTCATCACCAACTTATATTTCTAATAAGTTCAATTATTCATAACTTTTATCTTTCGATCGACTCGAAATAAGTCCTTGGTCGAAACGGACGGTCAAAGTGGTCTTCTAGATTTGACTTACCAAATATTACTATTACGCGACTTGCACTGTATCATTTTTAATAAATCGTAAATTTAATATTTTAATACGAAACCACCTCGAGGAGCTTCTTGAGTACTTTTAATATTTATCCTAAAAGTTTCACTATGATAAAATGAATTTAACTAGGTGAAAAGCATTTCAAAAGTTCGGTCAACTACGGAGTTTTACTATTCAAACCGCTTTCATTAAAATATTGATATCTCTCAAACCGTTAACTCAATTGACGCACCGTTTTCGCGTGCATGATCTAGAAAAAAATTAGAACACATTATTTAAAAATTGTTTTCTGGTAACAGGGATGAAAATCCCGAAGTGGCAGTTTCCTAACAGGGGGTTGTTTTTGACATTCGTACTCCGTGTGACCTCGACTCCAATATTTTTATAAAATTGAAAATTCAACATTTTTACTTGAAATTTTTATGAAAGCTAATAAGCTATATTTATTACTCTTTGTAACTATTTAATTATTTTTAAATATTTTTAAATCGATCATTTATATTTACAAAATTCATAATTTATAGCAGTTTTGTCGCGTAAATCCCTTTTACTAATACAGTCATAACTTTTGATTCGTAAATCGGAATCAAGCGATTAAAGCGCCTAAACGATCCTCATAACATTGTCTATCATAAGAAAGTCTCACTTTTTAGGAAACTATAGTTTATACATTCGGGAACTTCTGCAGAAAGTTAAGTTGAGTTTTGTTCGTTTTAACGAGGTTACGATTACGATCCGAGTTTCATTTACGTCTTAAATCATTATACCACCATCAACAACCATCAAATCATCATCTCAACACTAACTTCTCTCAAGAAAATCATGTTATTGAGGCAACAATCATCAACCTTAAAACTAATTAACTAAACATCAAGATAATATGAAATTAATCATCAAAACCGTACTTATATCCAAGATCCCTACTTTTCTTGAAACTTAAAACTTAAACAAAGTTTGGATGAATGTTTATACCTTACCTGAAGCTTTTTAATACTTAATAAAGTCCTAAGATCCTTATTTTAGGAGCCTTAAAATTTCATGAAAAATCAAGAAAACAAGTTAGTGATTTTCGGAGTTACTATTCACCCTCAACTTCAAACATTTTTATAAATTTGAGAACTTCATGGATGGGCATGAAATTTTCTGCGTAACTTACCCATAATATGAGAGAGGTTTGGTAAAAATTTGGTGATTTTTGAATGACTAGAACATGATATATGAATTTTTCTCTCCATGGTGTTCTTGAAAATTAGTATGGTGTTTTGTGTGTGTGAGAGAGAGAGAGAGAGTTTATTGCTTCTTGAATGCTTCTCTTGGAAGATTGTATTATGTGACTTGTATATCTTCTAGTATATATCCTAGGAATAGATAATATTGGCAAATCTTTGGACAATTCTAGCTAGCATTCCTAGGTTACAAGCTAACTAGTTGGCCTTTTAGACTTTAGCTCACTATTCTTAGCCTTGGATGATCATTCCTACATCTCTAGCTTACTATTTGATAAAGTAACCATGGTTACTTTTCTACCATGGTTGGTTAGTTTGATAAGTTTATTTCGTCATTTACGCGTTTGTTCGGTCACTTAATCATTTTCACTTAATCATGTTCATAATGATTTCTCATAAACGGTTCGCGGCGTAAATCCTTTCGCATTTATTCTTTATGTTTTGAAGTATCGTTCTTCGATATAAATCCGTAAGGTTTTAAATTCATAATTATATTGTAATTCCCGTAATCCTCGATGGTTCGTAAATATGGTCATTTTTCAAAGTTCGTTTTCTTCGAAAACTAATAACGTTTACATACACTCATTTGGTACGTATAATCATGTTATCAACTCCGAAACTCAATTTATTATGCACAACATAGTGTGGGCTAAATAGTTTTCCCCGTCGGCCAGGGTTACTATTCATTAAACATTTTTACAAAGTCTCAAAAAGTCGAGTTATTACAGATATCTTCATTTGTTGATACTTCTATTCATCATCCGTTGATGCTTGTTAATCATCATCCGTTGATGCTTCTGATAGTTTCTGTTTGATATCATCAATTGCTTCTAACAATTCAGTTGATCCACCCGAAAGGGTAAACCTATAGGGTGCAATTAGGTTTTCAAGAATAAAACTGACATGGATGGTAAAGTACAGACCTATAAGGCACGACTAGTGGCAAAAGGTTTCAAACAAATTCATGGTACATACTATGATGAGACTTTTTCACCAGTTGCTATGGTCAAGTCCATCAGGATTTTTCTAGCAATAGCTGCTTACTACGACTATGAGATTTGGAAAATGAATGTCAAAATTGCCTTCTTAAATGGGAGCCTTATGTATATATGATACAACCTGAGGGTTTTTTTTATCCAAAGTTTGCTAAGATGGTATCCAAGTTGCTTTGATATATTTATGGATTAAAGCAAGCCTCAAGGAGATGGAATCATTATTTTGATGAAACAATCAAAGAGTTTTGTAATATCTGGGATATATCGTGTAATTATTTTTGCTAATAAATAAATATTATGCATGTTCAATATTTATTATGTGAATTATTTGTTAAGTGGTATATGTGTTTGGATGTTTAAAAATAATATAAATTGAGTATTTTAATTTTTATATGTCCAAAATAAAATATAGATAATTGTCATATCTTCCTATTTATTTTTATGTTGATTTATGATTTTATAGGAAATTTATGGATTTTATAAATTCTTTTTCCGAATATTTATAAACTATTTTATATAATTGGGAACCAGCCGACGTCACCCGTTTTTATGGTTTTATAACCTGAAACTCTTCCGAGAACCCCTTCCTAACCTAATTGCAATATTCCGAGCATTTTCCATGTTTCGACTTTTTCAATCCGGCGTACGGTTTGTCCTGTGCGGGTCCCGGCATAATATTTTCGATACAAAATTCATTTCGGTAAATCAATAAAACTCGTATTTTCGATAAACGGGATCTTTTCATTAAATTATTGCAATTATCACCTCGTAATACGTGTAATCAGGCGCTGAGACCAAGACCGCAATACAAATTGTACTGATTTGGATAATTATCCCGAAAACCGGTACCGTTTGGATCTGTTTTTATAAATAAACGTACTATTTTATATCCGGAATGATCCAACGGGATACTAATTTTCCGTAATTATAAATAGTCTTTACCTTAATTATTTCCGTACCGAAAATCATTTGCAAACCAGTAAAATCCTTATAAAACAGAGAAAATACTATATTCATATTTCGTTCTTCGTAATCAAACTCAAATTAGGAGGCGTTATCGATATCCGATTTTGGTGTACATATACTTAAAACGAAGCTACTGAAATCTAGAATCAATATCTTTCATCAATTTCAATCCAGAAACATCAGGTGATTTTCTATCCAACCGTTTATATTCGAATTTCTTGAAATTAAAAATATGAATTTTTGTTCGGATGATTGTTTGAATGATTTGATGCTTGCATGCCATAGAGCTTGTCTTCCTGATGATTTTGGTATATTATACTCTTGATTTGGAGTTCAATAACATGTTTGATTTTTGAATTTTAGAATTAGGGTTTATATTGCTTTGAATGTTTTCAATTCGATTTGGGGGAATCTTTGTTTGGGGTTTTCAGTCGATCTTGATGGGTGCTTTGTGTTCCTTATCAAATTTGCAATCGAATCATGTATTCACATATCACAAACGATTCCTGATAAGCACAGAGTTATCTTTTGAAGTTTTCGCCGGAGTTCTTCACGTTTTTGCCGGTTTTTGGTCAAAAATTTGACTGACCAATTGTTGTTGGTGGATTGTTGAATGATTGTGTTTCTGGAAGCGATTAGAATTATTTTGCATCAAAGAACAGATCAAACGAAGTTAATTTGGACCCTAATTGAGGTCACCGGAATCCGGGAAGGGTCACCGAAATCTGGGTTAATCCGGTGTTCTTCCCGACCCGGCAACCCGGATCCTGACCCGGTCCCTGACCCAGTTTTGATCCAAATTTCTGTAAAATCAATTTCTAATTCTTGTTTTTACAGTTTAGTCCCCCAAGGTTTCCCAATTTTGCAAAAATTTGATTTCTGTTTCAAAAACTTTTAAAATTCAGATTTCTTTTATAAATTCATTTCCATTTTATTTTAAAAAAAATCCAAAAATCATTTATTTTAATTCTAAAATTTGTTTTTAATTCAAAAATAAATCTAAATTACCTAATTAATTAATTTTAATTAATAATTAATTGATTAATTGATCAATTAATTTAAATATTAATTGATTAATTAGTTTAATTATTTATTAATTGATTTTAATTAATTATTTAATTGGGTTTAATTATTTTTAAATGATTTAAAAATTCCGAAAAATAGTTTTGAGCTTTAAAATATTGTTTTAAATTATTTTCAAGGCTCGATAATTATTATAAAATTATTTTGAAGCCAGATTTGGCCAACCGAACCCTGTTTACTACTTTAAAATTGACGGAACGACCCGTTTTGAGTCTGAAAAATGTTTTAAAAATCATATTAAATACCCGAAAGACTGTTTATGACCCGAGACTTCATTATAAATGAAATTTCATTGATTGTTTGACGTTATATGTGCTATATGTGACTTGTTTGTTTGACTGCCAAACTACGTGATCAGTGTTTACTTGTTTTTAGCATAACTTTCAATCCGTTAGTCGGATTTGGGTAAAATGAAGGGTAGATAGAACTGTATACCGAGTAGAATCATATGAATTGAGTATTGATAGATACTTATGATATGTGAGCAAAAGAGGCAAGGTGATAGGGATGAATAAATCCTGATTGTATAATTAAATATTACAGTTTGGGTTACACGACCCAATAAGAAGATGTATGACATTCAGACCAGAAAGGTTAACATGTTGATCATGCATGATGGACCAGATCAGGCCAGATGGAACAAAGAAGGCCCAAAAACTCTGTATATTAATTAATTTCGTAACTAATTAATAAAGGAGAAATCAACTATTGAGAAGAGTCCAGATAAGGATATAAATCCTTACAGATTAGCCCCAAGGGGACCTAAAAGGATAAGGAATTAGTTTCCTACTATCTAGGACTCCGAAGTCCAATCTAACTATGAGACTTGCTCACCAAGTCTCCTATACCAAATCCAATTCAAGGACTCCCACATCTATATCAGGGGTCTCACCCCATAAATCAGAACTACGTTTTTTGGCTTGATTCTCTAATTCACAGAGATACGTAGGCATCTCGTAAAGGCAAAATTAAGCTACGAAACACGAGTGCAGCCATTAAAGGCCTTGAGCTCACGTTCCTTAGTACTAAATACAGCAATTATATATATTAGTTTTTAATCTATAACAGTTGGCGCCGTCTGTGGGAAGGCACAACAACAATCATGGCGAGAACACGGAGAACAATTAGAGCTCTGGAGGAAGGAACACCATCAGGGACAACCCAGGTGATTTCGTCAACCGTGGAGATTCCTCCCCATTCAACTTATGCATCTACTCAAGGGGAAGCCCAGATAGGGGCAACTCAACCTCAGCCACAAGGAACGACTCCCCAGACTATTCAAGGTACGAATCCTCAAGTTCAACAAGTACATGTACCTGTGAATTCTCGACCCGTCGGGTATGAATATTCAACTGTTGTTACTACTAACCCCCCTTATGGGATGCCCCTTTACCCCGAGGTTGGAGGAAGTGGATATGTTGGGCGGAGTGAAGCACGAGGGCAATCGCCCCCCTATATACGAGGTTTGGCTCCTATCCCCGAGGATCGGGAATTTTATGGTGCTTACACTGAGAGAGACTCTGAATCTTCGGATGATGAAGTGGCTCCAAGAAGGAGACGTCCTGGCAAAGAGCCGATGGCCGATGGAAGGCAACGACCTCGAAGCACCCAAGGGGCGAATCCCCAGGAAGTGCAGGAAAGGATCAGGGCACATGAGGCTGAGATCCAAAGGCTGAGGCGTGACCTGGAAGCTCACCAGGCCACCAGACCCCAGATACCTCCTAGGGGGAGGAATCCTCCTCCTGTCATAGACCTGGATGGTCTGATACGAAGAAGGGCTGTCCCCCCAAGAACTGACCCAAGCAATCTCCTTCCCCTAGGAGATCCTGATGATCCAACTCCACCTTTCACAGAAGAGATAATGAATGCCCATATCTCAAGGAAATTCAAGATGCCCACTATCAAAGCCTATGATGGCACGGGAGACCCCGCTAATCATGTTAGGATATTCTCTAATGCACTGCTGCTGCAACCCGTGAATGATGCTATAAAGTATCGGGCCTTCCCTCAAACCCTGTCGGGTATGGCTCAAAGATGGTACAGTCGCTTGCCCCCAAACTCTATTGGATCGTTCATAGAGTTAAGTCAGGCTTTTATTAAGCAGTTCATCAGTGGGAGAGTCCATGAAAAAAGTTCAGCATCTCTTATGAGTATTGTGCAGGGAGCTAAGGAATCCTTGAGAGATTACCTGAATCGTTTCACAAAGGAGGCTTTAAAAGTCCCGGACCTTGATGATAAGGTAGCCATGATAGCACTGCAACAAGGAACTAGGGATGAGTTTTTCAAGATGTCCTTGGCCAAACGTCCCCCTGAAAGCATGTTGCAGCTCCAAGAGAGGGCAGGGAAGTATATCAAGGTTGAAGAAAGTATGAGGAAGACCGTAGTAAGTAATGAGCCCACTGGAAACAAGAAGAGGAAAACTGATTTAGAATATATTGCAAATGACAAGTATCCTAGAACCAAACAAAATTCTGATTTAACCCCCAAGAAGGGAGGACCTGGGCAAAAGTTCACTGAATATGCTAAGCTGAATGCTCCTAGAAGCCAGATTTTGATGGAGATTGAGAAAGATAGAGATATTCGCTGGCCTAAGCCCTTGAAGGCTGATCCCGCCAAACTAGATAAGAGCAAGTATTGCAGATTTTATAAAGATGTTGGCCATGACACCGATGAGTGTAGGCAATTGAAAGACGAAATTGAGTTTTTGATTCGAAAAGGAAGATTGAACAAGTATACTGGAGAAGGAGGAGGAATGAATAATAATGGAAGGAAGAACTTTGAAATCGTAGGAGGAACCAAGACGATCAGGGGCGGAATCCCCAACCTAGAGGGCCGGTTATAAATGCAATTTTTGGAGGGTCGCGACCTCGAGGGCCTGTGATAAACACGATCTTTGGAGGTCCAACTGCTGCTGGATTGTCCAAAAATTCCAGAAAGGCATATACTAGAGAGGTTATGCATATTGTAGGAGAAGCCCCGAAGAGGGCCAGGACAGAAGTAACATTGGCTTTTGATGATTCTGACCTAGAGGGTGTAAAGTTTCCTCATGACGACCTGCTGGTCATAACACCGATAATAGAAAATAGCCCGGTTAAGAGGGTCCTTGTAGATAGTGGTGCTTCTGTGGATATCTTGCTCCACGACACCTTTCTAAGGATGGGGTATAACGACTCCCAGTTGACACTAACCGACATGCCGATATATGGATTTGCTGGAGTAGAATGTCCTGTAGAAGGGATAATCAAGTTGCTAACCACCATACGTACGGAACCAAGGCAAGCAATGCAGATGTTGGATTTCGTGGTAGTAAAGGCTAGTTCAACTTATAATGTTATCATGGGAAGAACATGGATACATGCCTTCAAGGCAGTCCCTTCTTCCTACCATTCAGTCATGAAGTTTCCCACCCGAAACAGGATTGGAGAAGAGAGAGGAGATCAAAAAATGGCTAGAAGCTGTTATGTGGCCTCGTTGAGGGCAGATGGAGTCGGGGGTCAGGTCCTTCCTATTGAAGATATGGATATCCGAGAAAATGACGAGAAGAGAGGAAAGCCAGCAGAAGACTTGGTTTCGGTTTCTTTAGACCCCGAGAATCCTGAGAAGATGACTTTCATTGGAGCCACATTAGAGGAGCCCCTTAAAGGAAAGTTGGTGAAATTTTTGCAAGAAAATAGTGATGTGTTTGCATGGTCAGCAGCTGATATGCCAGGCATAGACCCGGAGCTGATTACTCACAAGTTAAACATGGATCCAAGCCGGAAGACAGTGAAATAAAAGAAAAGAAATTTTGCCCCGGAAAGACAAGAGGCTATAAAACAGGAAGTAGAAAAACTCTTAGAGGCAGGTTTCATTGAGGAGATTCAATTTCCGGAGTGGTTAGCAAATCCTGTAATGGTGAAGAAGGCTAATGGAAAGTGGAGGATGTGTATAGACTTCACTGATCTGAATGATGCATGCCCTAAAGACTATTTTCCGTTGCCAAGGATTGATACTTTGATTGATGCCACTGCTGGGCATGAGATGCTGAGTTTCATGGATGGATTTAGCGGATACAACCAGATCAAAATGCATAAGGATAACATTCCAAAGGTATCATTCATCACTTACTTTGGTGTTTATTGTTATCTTGTTATGGCATTTGGTCTTAAGAATCCAGGAGCCACCTATCAAAGGTTGGTAAATAAAATTTTTAAGGACCTTATTGGAAAGACTATGGAAGTCTATGTAGATGACATGTTAGTCAAGAGTCTAGTAAAGACTGATCATATAACCCATTTGAGGGAAGCTTTTGAAGTCCTGAGGTACCACAAGATGATGTTAAATCCTACGAAGAGTGCTTTCGGAGTAGGATCTGGAAAATTCTTGGGATTGATGGTCTCAAAGAGAGGAATTGAGGCTAACCCCGATAAAATAAAGGCAATCCTGGACATGGAACCACCAAAAACTGTCAAGGATGTTCAGAAGCTCACATGAAGGGTTGCTGCGCTGGGACGATTCATCTCCAAGTCAGGAGACAAGTGCCTATCATTCTTTAAGTCATTAAAAAATATTAAGGACTTTGTATGCAGCGAAGAGAATCAGAAGGCTTTCGAAGAATTGAAGCGATATATGGCGCAGGCCCCGTTATTGGCCAAGCCAGTTTTGAGTGAAGTTTTGTTCTTGTACTTGGCTGTTTCAGAGAGTGCCTTGAGCGCAGTGTTGGTTAAGGAGGAACTAAAAGTCCAGAAACCCGTATACTATGTCAGCAAAATTCTGCATGGTGCTGAATTGAATTATTCAACTATCGAGAAATTTGCTCTATCATTGGTAATGGCTTCGAGAAAGCTGCGTCCTTACTTTCAGGCTCATCAGATTGAGGTGCTAACAAATCAGTCACTGAGAAAGATCATTCACAGTCCCAAGGCAAGTGGGAGATTGATTAAGTGGGCAATAGAGCTGGGAGAGTTCGATCTCAAGTATAAGCCGCGAACGGCAATAAAAGCCCAGACGCTAGCTGACTTCGTGGTGGAATGTACCATACCCAACCAAGAAGTTGGGGGGCAGGGAGATACCACACCACGAGACAAGTGAGTCGATAATGGGGAAAAAGAGAAGGAAAAAGAATATTGGGTTCTCTATTTTGATGGAGCATCAAAAACAAACTCCAGTGGAGCAGGATTGGTTTTGCAAAGCCCTGATGGGTTCTTAGTTGAGTATGCTATGAAGCTAGACTTCCCAACCACAAACAATGAGGCAGAATATGAAGCCCTGATAGCTGGCCTTGGCCTAGCAGGAACACTTAGAGTCAAAAACTTAAAGGTCCGTGGGGACTCGAAGCTGATCATATCCCAGGTAAAGGGAGAATTTGAGGCAAGGGATGATACGATGGCTAAGTATGTCCGCCTAGTAAGGGCTGTGATGACCCAATTTAATGAATGCCATCTTGAGCACATTCCAAGGGAAGAAAATGCTAAGGCGGATGCGTTATCAAAGTTTGCTTCATCAGAGATAGAAGAAAGTTCAGGAAGTGTGTACTTCCGTGTTTTGAAGACTAGAAGCATAGATGTTAAACTTGTGGCTCCTATAGGCCTGGGGATGTCATGGATGGATCCTATTAAGGCTCACATTCAAACCGGTTGGTTGCCAAGCGATGCAACTGAAGCAGGAAGTTAACTATTCGGGCACTAAGGTACTCTTTAATAGATGGGATTCTGTACAAAAGATCTTTCGCGGTTCCTTATTTAAGGTGTCTCAGGCCGGATGAGGCACGCTTGGCTCTTGAAGAAGTGCATGAAGGCATTTGTAGACAACACTTGGGGGGCAGGGCTTTGGCTCATAAGATAACTCGTTTAGGCTTTTATTGGCCAGAAATGATGGCTGATGCCAAAGAATATTTGAAGAAATGTGACCGCTGTCAGAAGCATGCACCTGTTGTTAGACAACCCCCCGAGATGCTGACCTCTATCAACTCGCCCATTCCTTTTGCTATGTGGGGAATGGATATTTTAGGGCCTTTCCCCATGGCCACGACACAAAGGAAGTTTCTGATTGTAGCCATTGATTATTTCACCATGTGGATTGAAGGCAAATCTTTGGCCAAGATCACAACTAAGCAGGTTGCACAATTCCTGTGGGAAAACATTATGTGCCGATATGAAATTCCCCGTATCCTCATCACTGACAATGGAACACAATTCAACGATGAGGAATTCAAGAAGTATTGTGAAGAAAATGAAATTGAGTTACGGTTCACCTCTGTGGCTCACCCACAAGCCAATGGGCAAGCGGAAGTAGCAAATGGAATAATCCTGGATGGACTAAAAAAGAGGATCGAGAAGTCCAGAAATAATTGGGTGGATGAGATACTTCCCATATTATGGGCCTATAGGACTACCTGTAGAGTCACGACAGGAGCGACGCCCTTCATGTTGGCATATGGGGCAGAAGCAGTAGTTCCTGTGGAGATATCACATTCCTCTCCAAGGATTCAGGCTTTCAATGCAGAAGAAAATGAGGAAGGGCAGAGGTTAGCCCTGGATCTAATTGATGAAGTGCGAGATGAGGCACATGCAAAGATAGTGGAATACCAGAAAAAAGCTTCGTTTTATTACAACCTAAGGGTTAAAGAAAGATTCTTCAAGCAAGGAGATTTGGTATTAAGGAAAGTGGAAGCTTCTGGTGTAGGACAGAAAGGAAAACTTGCCCCAAATTGGGAAGGGCCGTACAGAGTCAAGAGCGTTCAGGGTAGAGGAACCTACAAGCTGGAGACTATGGATGGTTTTGAAGTCCCGAGAACCTGGCACGCACAAAACCTGAAGGTTTACTACGTGTAAGATAGTCGAAGTACGATTCTCACTTGTCATTGTGACAAGTAGGTTTAAAACCACCTTGAAGCTTTATTTGCGTAGGATTTTATATTCCAGTAGAATTTACATTGTCTAGTTATTATTGATTAGGGTCGAACCCATGCTATGTAAGGTTTTGGAAAACCAGACTTCATATTAAAGAGTTTGAAATTATTTCAATCTAAGGGTGTTTAAAGTTCAAATGCATATTAAGTATTGTAAAGATAAAGTAGAAAGAGGCAAGCAAGGAAAGCAGCATATGTAATAACCTCGAAGGGTAACAAGTTCTGACATAAACAAAGTTCACATATTGTCTAGAAAGAAGATATACATAAAAAAACTTAGGCCTCGGAAGGCTCGGATTCTTCGGAACCACTATCCAAAGTCTCCTCGGACGTCTCAGTCGTCCCCTCAGAAGTCCCCGTAGAGGTTCCATCAGAACCGCCTTCGGATGCTTTGGATGATGCGGGAGACACTAGATTCTGAGGCGCAGCCCTTGGAGGCTCTTCCACCCTGACCTTCTTCACAGCAGGCGCATAATCTTCTTCGGAAGAAGTCTCCTCCTCCCCAGAGCTGGACTCGAGTTCTTTCCTCTTGTGGCCTGGGCTCCCTAAAGGGCCGTCTTTGATCAGATCAGCAAGCTTGTCAGTAACACCCCCGAGCTCCGGAACTCGCACAGGGCAAGGAAAGGAGGACTGCTCGAGGACTTCCGGAAATTCATCTTGGATGGCCTCCACAGCAGCATCCCAGCCTTCTTTATAGCTAACTGGGTGTAGGAGGGCATCGTGCTCCACCATCAAGTCCTTGAACTCCTGGGTGTCCATCCAGCCGTCAAAGGCTTTATCCTTCTAAGCCTTCAGAATAACATTTTCAGCCCGGGCCGTTTCCAGGTCAGAAGTGGATGAGGCCAGTTGAGCTTCAAGGGCCTCTATTCTCTGGTTGGCCTCCTCCAACTTCTTGTTAGCATCCTCCAGGCCAACCTTCCAAGCCTTAGCTTGGTGAATCGCCCCTTGGAAATGGGCGTTAGCCTGTAAGAGAAGCAGCAAAAGTATGAGAAAAGAAACGTAAAAAGGCAAGTATGAAGGGCATAGGAAAAGGACGTACCGTCGCTAAAGCCTGGGCTCCGAAAAGCTCATTCCCCTCTAAGTCCTGTTGAAGGACAAAGTCTTGATAGTCCACCGGGGAGATGGAATGCTTAGACCATTCCTTGGCCAGCGCTGTTCTGCCAACAATTGAATCCTTGCCCCGGATCCCCCAAGCAGGTTGAAAATAGGCCTCTGGCCTCTGCTTGGTGCGCAAAACTTGGCTGTAGCCTTCCTCATCTGGTTCCATTGCTTGGAGGAGGAACTCAGGGAAGCGGTCACCAAGGCGTGGGTCTTTAAAGACCTTTCCATCCCTCTTCATCCTGGTTGTCTCCAGGTCTTTAGGCTTGGTAGCCTCCTCAATCTTCTCAGCCACTACGACAAGCGAGATAAGTTGAAGAATCAGAGGAATAAAAAATGAAGGAAATAAAAAAAAAGAGTTAAGAAAGGAAACTTACTTTTCTTAAGGACGGGCGAGAGGCCGCGTTCTACTAGGACGGTCTCCCGGATAAGGTCCCAAGAATGGGAAGTCCCATTATCTTGCGTAAGGAGGTTGAAAGCTCTAGCCTCCTCCTCAGACAAAGTTATATCATTTGGGCTCCCATCGACGGCAAGCCCAAAGGACGACCGAAATAGGGTGCCCCAATCTCCACCCTCCCAAACGACGAACAAAAAATCTTTCTTCCACCCCAAGTTGTTGTCAGGGATGGACTTCCTGTTCATAATGTGGGGAATAGTGGGGCGCTGGTTTAGAGAAACCCAACCCGGACTTTTATCAGGGCTATTTTTGAACTGGAAAATTTTCTTGAAAACGGCAACGGAAGTAGGGACATTGTGCTTGGCACATTATGACAGATAGCACAGAATAAGCCTCCAAGAATTAGGGGGGAGTTGGCAAGGGTTGATGCCCACATCAGCCAGTAATAGAGGAATGAACGGATGAAAAGGGAGTCTGATACCTGCCCTTAGAGTATCCCTATAGACGCATAATGCGTCCTTCTTCCACTGGCAGGCCCTATTGGCCGGACCTGCAAGAACCAGCTTAAAAGGTTCCTTGATTTTGAAGCAGCTGCTCAACTTTCCAGCTCCTTGGTATCCCGCAAAGCACTAATATGGTCGTGCGCATCAGACGGGTACTCATCCCCTCGAGTGTTGATCATGTCGATTAAAGAAGTGTACCTTGATCGAATAGGGAATTCGTTGGACTTTCTAGCCACGTTCATTTTGGCCAAGCGAGTCATTTTCTTGTCAGCCATCTGAAAAAGGGGGGGCATATAGACATGTTATCCTAAAAAAAAGGGCACATAATGGAAAAGAAGACACAAGAAGTAAAGGGAGGGATTTTACCTGAAGAAGCGCTCCTAAAAAAGGCTTTGAGCTCCGACTTGCTGTTATTGCTCTAAGAAACTTAGCAGGAGGAGAAAGAAGAAAAACTTAGAAATGAGAAAGTGAGCAGTAGTAGCCTCTCCTTACTCCTTTATATAAGAGGAAAAGGGAAGTTGAAGGGACGAAAGCCCATTAAGGAAAGAGGCCCAAAGAAAAAAGCCCAGAAAAAAGGAATATTCCAGAATAATTCCAAGGAATTCTAGAGAATTCCAAATTAATAAAAAGGCCCAGTAAGATTTAAGGCCCAATAAAGAGGCCCAGTAAATATTTAAGGCCCAATAAGGAGGCTAGGCCCAAATCCAATTAGGATTTGGAAAAAGGTAATAACCTAAATTGTAGCCCTAAAAGTTGTTAGGCCCAATGAAGTTAGCTAGTGGAAGACCAGAATTCCGGTCAAACCCCAGGTCGTGAATCCTGCCCGAAATCTTTCGAGCAGGCACCCGAAAATAACGGGTAAAAAAGACCAGGATTCAGGTCGAATTCCAGGTCGTGAATCCTGCCCGAAATTTTTCGACTAGACACACGAAAACAATGGAAATAACAGGACTGGATTGAGGTCGAAGCTTCGACCAGGAATGAGGTCAAAATAAACCAAGTATTTTTCAAGAATGAGGTTTAAAACCTATACTAAAATCCAGGTCAAAATCGACTAGGATCCTGGTTGAAAACCAGGTCGTGAATCCTAGTCGAAATCCTTCGACCAGGAAGCATGACAAACAGAGAATTTTCGAACAGGATTCAGGTCGAAACATCGACTAGAATCCTGGTCGAAATTCTAGTCAAAACGTTTAAGACCAGGAATTGAAAAGAGGGGTAAGTTTTCGACCTAGATCCAGGTCGAAAGTTCGACTAGGATCCTGGTCGAATTCCAGGTCGTAAATCCTAGTCGAACTCCTTCGACCAGAATTGTAAGACTGACCCATATTTTCGACTAGGATCCAGGTCGAAATTTCGACTAGGATCCTGGTCGAAAAAGGGCTGAAAATCTAAAAAATCCCAGAAAATAAGGATAAATTCCAGAAATTAAAGGAAAAAATCCAGAAAATTAAGAAAAAATCCCGGAGTCAAGGGAAAAATTCCTGAAAATTAAGATAATTCCTGAATAAAGGGAATAAAAGTAAATCATTGTAAACGTGTAGATCGCTCCACACTTTACGTAAAACGATACCCAGTAAGGGAATAATTGAACTTAACTTTCGCAAAATCTTATACGGTTTCTCAAAAGTTGGGGGGAAAATGATAGGGATGAATAAATCCTGATTGTATAATTAAATATTACAGTTTGGGCTGCAAGGCCCAATAAGAAGATGTATGACATTCAGACCAGAAAGGTTAACATGTTGATCAGGCCTGATGGACCAGATCAGGCCTGATGGAACAAAGAAGGCCCAAAAACCCTGTATATTAATTAATTTCATAACTAATTAATAAAGGAGAAATCAGCTATTGAGAAGAGTCCGGATAAGGATATAAATCCTTATAGATTAGCCCCAAGGGGACCTAAAAGGATAAGGAATCAGTTTCCTACTATCTAGGACTCCGAAGTCCATTCTAACTATGAGACTTGCTCACCAAGTCTCCTATACCAAGTCCAATTCAAGGACTCCCACATCTATATAAGGGGTCTGACCCCACAAATCAGAACTACATTTTTTGGCTTGATTCTCTAATTCACAGAGATACGTAGGCATCTCGTAAAGGCAAAATTAAGCTACGAAACACGGGAGCAGCCATTAAAGGCCTTGAGCTCACGTTCCTTAGTACTAAATATTGCAATTATATATATATATTAGTTTTTAATCCATAACACAAGGCATAGGAAAGGGAAACAAATAGTCGAGGAGTAGGAGATTGTGATTGGAAATTGGTAAAGTATAGCAAGCTAGTACCAGGCAAGTGTTCTGAACCTTCTCGAGATATATTATAGATAATTGATAGTTTTGTTTTATATTGCAAGTTCTTTGCAGCACTGAACCCTAAATCTTGATTCCAGCTATTGATCTTTGAGCCTTAAACCTTATTCTTTCCGAACCATTGATTGTTGAATACCCGAATACGAACCACGAATATATGATACTACTCCACAAATACATACAAACTAAATACCGAACACTCAATTAGATTGCTTACATATTCAAACCATTGTAGTTTATGCTTTGAGAGACCAAATCCTTATAACCTTGAAACTTTAATCCTTTTGTTATCCAATTCTTTCATCATCCGATAGCCGTTCTTTGAAATTGCCATATTATTTCTTTGTGAAGATTGAAACCATCTCATTATTGGACATCTAATGTTGCTTATGATTTTGTTTATTGCTTTGCATTGTTTATTTTGTTATTATGTTAGAATTGGTTTTTTTATAAAATTGTGCACCAGATTTGTGGTCAGACCAGATTGGTGGTCAAGTTAGGCCAATGTGTGCCTTGGATCCAATAATTAGAGCAGAGTTGTGTGCCTTGCTCGGGGTTAGTGCGTGACTGATCAGCAGCCTAACCTTAGTTTTAAAATGAAAATATAATATCTAATTCTAAATCATTATTCATTGTTCACTTGATACCTTAACTCTTTTCACTTGATGATCATTATTCTCAGTCTTGTCAATGTGACTTGCTGAGCTAGTTAGCTCATTTGTGCGATGTTGTTTATGTTCTTTTCCAGTTAAGAAGGAACCGGTTGGTAGCTGTAAGTCATATGTCATAGGCCTATTTGTATATTCGAGGATTTAACTCAACTCAAATAAGAATGTAATAAGTAAATAGTGGATCTACCGTCAGAGAGGTCTCGCCAAGTAACATCTGTCAGAGGATTCAGAAACAACGTTCATCTACAGACTTGAAGAGTTAATTCACTGGAAGAAGTTTAAGAAATTGTTCAAGCCTCAGTGATGCAAATCAAGATTGTGGGTTTAATCAAGTGACAGAGATCTCGTCAGAGTATCATTAATTACAAGGATTTAATCTGAAGAAAATCAAAGTATCAAAGTCAAGACATGAAGAAACGTCACGGAAGTTAGTCACTCATGAACCAGACAGTACATCGAGTGTCAACGTTGAAGTGGTGGAATTGATTTATAATTTTCAGTGATTTTCAGAAGATATGCTGAAGAATGGATGCTGCTCAAGATTAGTATTAATTCTCTATTAATTAATTAAGTCATATAATTTAATTAAGAAAATAAATTATATCTGCAAAGATTAATTTATTTGATTAATTAAATTAATTGATTACTTAATTCAGAATTAATATTAAGAATTTTCAGAATTTTAATTGATTTAAAATCTGTTATAAATTCAACAAAGACAACTGATTGTATTAGTATGACAATTGGTATGACAATCAATAGTCATAACGAAAGTCATGCTAATTCAAAAGGATTGTCTTATCTGAATTATTATTAAGATTTAAATCTATTTAATTTTAGCAAGACAAACTGTTTGAACTAATATGACAATCGGTATGACAATTGATAGTCATACCTAAAGTCTTGCTAGTTCATTCTGATTGTCTTGCTAGTTCTAAAAGATAGTCCTACCGAAAGTTCTACTGGAATTTGATAGTCCTACCGAAAGTCTTGCTGAGCAAAAGAGATTGTCATGCCAGTTCATTTTCATTCGGTTGGTTGATAAAAGAAGCAGAAGCTGAACATTCATTTTAATCATCATCAAAACAGAAGTCAAGAACACAGAAAATAAAAAGCAGCCGCGTTAGAAATATTCCATTTTTCATCTGCTTAATTCAAGATCTAATTTCTAGCTTGTAACGTTAAATCCAAACCACTAGAAATATTTGTCTTGTTCTTGTGTAACAATCTAGCGGATCAAAATCCCAAGAACTTAATCTCAAATCGCATTTAGCATTTGATTCTAATTATTGCAAAAATAGAAAAAGTTCATGTCGAATTTATTCTAGATTTGTAATAATTGATTTGAGATTAATCCCTTGTAACATATATCGTTGTTGTAACACCTTTCAAGTTTAATAAAAGTTTTATTTAACTTGAATTTTGTTTCACCTTTTTATTCCACATTTTATTCGATTATTCGGTGCTGTTTGTATTCAACCCCCCTTCTACAAACACATTGGGACCTAACAATTGGTATCAGAGCCTTCTGATTAACGAACAAATCAAGATCCTATACTTTTGTGATTTTTCAACTCCTTAAATTTTTATTTATTCAAAAATTCATAATAACTTCACAAAAAATTGGAACCGTTAAAATTCCACTATTTGATAAAGAAAATGATATCATGTGGAAGAAGAAGATGCTCTTGTTTTTACAAGTTGCAAATCCCAAATATCTGAACTTGTTAAAGAAGGGTCCAAAAACTCCGATGGTTATTGAATCGGAGGTGATAGAAGATGATGTTGTGATTACCAAAGCTAGAACCTATCCAAAAGAGCCTGAAGATTTTACTCCTGCTGAAAAGGAAGAAGCCTCCTTGGATGCCAGCCTTCAATTAATATTAATTGATTCCCTTGATCCCTTGATGAACAGACATGTAAGTTAGGGAGAACAAGTTGGAGATCCTAACCTCTGAGTATGAACATTTTAAATCAAATCCAGGAGAAGGAATTTCTGAAGTGTTTGAGAGGTACAATGCATTGATCAATAACCTGAACATAAATGGTAAGTATTATTCAATCAGGGAGGTCAACAAAAAGTTCCTTTTAACACTACCAACTCATCTTGAACATAGAATCACTGCCATTAGAGAAGCTAGAGATCTGAGTGAGATTTCTTTGGATATACTCTATGGTGTGTTAAAAACCTATGAGTTGGAGCAGATTCAGCAAAAGGAAGTCTACGGGAAAGATAGGATGATTAGCACATCTACTGCACTTGTAGCTGAAGGTCAACAACAACAACAATCTCAACAGTTAGAAAGAATGGTATAGTTTTCCAAGGCTGAGGAAAATGTGTTAGTAGCAGAATATGATCCTCCTACTACAAATCAATCAAGTGATGATTTTTATTCCTTGGAAGAGCTGGAGCAATTAGAAGATGAGTCAATGGCCCAAATTGTCAAGAGATTCTCCAATGTCAGATTCAGGAGGAATCCCAAGCTTAAGTACAAGTCCAACTACAACAAATTCCAGAAAGGTGGATCTTCATCCTCTAACACCAGCAGTGGTGGATACAAAACAGGGATGGTTGATCGGAGCACCATTAGATGCTATAACTGCAATGAGTTGGGACACTTTGCCACAGAATGTAGGAAGCCAAAGCAAGTAAGAAAGAACTCTGAAAGGGCTTATCTGGCAAAGGAAAGAAGCTGGGATGATACTGACAGTGAAGATGAAGAAGAAGGAAATCTTGCTCTTATGGCTATTGATGGAAAAGCTTCATCGTCGAGAATAGAGGGCATTAAACAGGTGAAACCGGGAGTGTGGATTCTTGACAGTGGATCATCAAGACATATGACCGGAGATAGAGCCCTGCTATCAAATGTGGATTGAGAAAGTTGGCCCCCTGGTTACCTTTGGAGATAACAGCAAAGGTGTATCTGAGGGATATGGCTGTTTGCAAGCTGGTAATGTTATCATTGAACTTGTAAATAGTTTCTATATTTTTTCAATATTTATATAAGTTTTTATTTGTATTTTCTTTAAATTGTAAATATTGTTTGATATATGAAATTGAATGATGATATTTTTTTGATAGATATTTGGTATTTAATTCATTGATATTTATTTTTATTATTATTATTATTATTATTATTTGTATTGTATTATTTCTTATTTTATTTTAGTTTATTTTAAATATTATGCAACATAACCGTTGGTATATAAAGTACCTGACAAGTATCGGTCAATGATATTTTGTTAACATTATGTTGCAGATATTTGTGAGCTTTTGATATGAATGAGAATTACTTAGACTTTACCCTAAGTGATCAATGTTTTATCAAAAAAACTCATTCATATTGAAATACAAAATCAAACTTCTTTCTACATTAGTAATTTCTTATTTCATGTAAAATCTTTTGAAATCACTATTGTACATCATTATCTCTATAGTGCCATATATTCTGTGTTACAGGTTCAGTCTCCAATGACTTTCTTTCATTGACAGTCATGAGGTTGAAAACCCACAACGTCTATCCCAGACTGTAAAGACAAACACAAAAACAGAACCAACCAACACTCTCTTACAACTAAATGTAGTATGAATGAACGTGAGGGAGATAGTGCCTCAGTGCACCACATAAGGAAGGTTCTGTAGTCAACCCAGTAGCTCTGTCTCCTACAAAGATGAGTAATATTTAAACCGAGACAACTGCTAACCCCCCATACATCTTCTCAAAAAGATGTAATGGTTGAAAAGGCATAAAAACAGTTACTAGATTCATTCTCTCAACAGGGTGTGTCTATTGAAATTTTTCTGTCGGCCAGGGTATCCGATGTAGTGTCACCACCTCAAATATAAACAATTCTTGATGCACAAGGAAAGGTTACACACACAAAGGATGAGTTGACAGAAACAAGAGTTTCGACCATTTTAAGGTCAGATTCGATTGTTCAAGGTTCGTTAATGGACCAATTGCCTTTACAGGTGTTAGGAGAGGATACTGATCCAAAAGCCATATATCAGTGGTCAGTGTACTCCCCAGGCTTAAATCCCCTGGATGCATCCGCGGATAGTGGATCTGACATAGGCACAGATCGGCAACTTGTTGACAATGATTCAGATATTACCTGATGAGTCACAAGGAAATGTCTTCACATACATTAGAAGGGAACTTTGATCTTTATGCTAAATTCGATGGATCATTGTTTACCTTCCCAGAATTCAAATATGGAACCCTAAAAGGGAAACTAGCAACTTGTAAATTATGACTCAGATTCATATGACGAGTTTAACAAGGATGGGGATTTGTGAACTCCCATTACACCACTTGTGACCTCCTTAAGGATGGCTAAGGTGATTTTCCTTGCAGGTATAGCTGGAATATGGAGCTATGAGAGGAGTGATACACTTGTGAGAAAGAGTGTAAACACGAGTGGAGAGAAGAGTGAAACATATGTGAGGTACACTAAACAGAATCACACACTCACAGTGAGGAAGAAAGAGAAACTACTTGTTATTTCTTTTCCAACCAAGTGGAATATGAGAACTCCTTCAGACGATGACATACATTCCTTCACTAAGGGGGAGATAAAAGCTTAAGTAATAGTTTGGAGGATTCCTCAACTAAGGGGGAGAAATTGCAGGGAGTAAGAAAAAGGTAAAGAACATGTACACTACACCACACCATTGTTGTTTGTAACTGCGAATCCTATTGTACGGGAGAGGTGGTAAAACACAAGGTGATTTCCTAGTGATAAGGGAAGAAGCTGTTTTCTAAATGAGGAGTACCATTGGTTTTTATCTGTGGATCCTATTGTACGGGAGAGGTGGTAAACAAAGGTGATCTTCTTTAATCAGTTGATTCTCATAGGGGGAGAAACAAGAGAGATATGAGCTTCTCAACAGGAAATGTGGTTGTATAGAAGAAAATGGAACTACTTGAAGATATGTTCAGTCTAGAGGAACATCTTATTTGGAATCTGGAAAATGTTATGTTTATTCCAGAAACTTTTCTGCTATTTACTTTGCATTTCAGTTTATATCTTTTTCTTATTTGTTAGTTGAGTTATCCTCTAGGTATTTGTGTGTTATTGTCTAACAAACAAATAGGGGGAGATTGTAAGTCATATGTCATAGGCCTATTTGTATATTCGAGGATTTAACTCAACTCAAATAAGAATGTAATAAGTAAATAGTGGATCTACCGTCAGAGAGGTCTCGCCAAGTAACATCTGTCAGAGGATTCAGAAACAACGTTCATCTACAGACTTGAAGAGTTAATTCACTGGAAGAAGTTCAAGAAATTGTTCAAGCCTCAGTGATGCAAATCAAGATTGTGGGTTTAATCAAGTGACAGAGATTTCGTCAGAGTATCATTAATTACAAGGATTTAATCTGAAGAAAATTAGAGTATCAAAGTCAAGACATGAAGAAACGTCATGGAAGTTAGTCACTCATGAACCAGACAGTACATCGAGTGTCAACGTTGAAGTGGTGGAATTGATTTATAATTTTCAGTGATTTTCAGAAGATATGTAGAAGAATGGATGCTGCTCAAGATTAGTATTAATTCTCTATTAATTAATTAAGTCATATAATTTAATTATGAAAATAAATTATATCTGCAAAGATTAATTTATTTGATTAATTAAATTAATTGATTAATTAATTCTGAATTAATATTAAGAATTTTCAGAATTTTAATTGATTTAAAATCTGTTATAAATTCAACAAAGACAACTGATTGTATTAGTATGACAATTGGTATGACAATCAATAGTCATAACGAAAGTCATGCTAATTCAAAAGGATTGTCTTATCTGAATTATTATTAAGATTTAAATCTATTTAATTTCAGCAAGACAAACTGTTTGAACTAATATGACAATCGGTATGACAATTGATAGTCATACCGAAAGTCTTGCTAGTTCATTCTGATTGTCTTGCTAGTTCTAAAAGATAGTCCTACCGAAAGTTCTACTGGAATTTGATAGTCCTACCGAAAGTCTTGCTGAGCAAAAGAGATTGTCATGCCAATTCATTTTCATTCGGTTGGTTGATAAAAGAAGCAGAAGCTGAACATTCATTTTAATCATCATCAAAACAGAAGTCAAGAACACAGAAAATAAAAAGCAGCCGCCTTAGAAATATTCCATTTTTCATCTGCTTAATTCAAGATCTAATTTCTAGCTTGTAACGTTAAATCCAAACCACTAGAAATATTTGTCTTGTTCTTGTGTAACAATCTACCGGATCAAAATCCCTAGAACTTAATCTCAAATCGCATTTAGCATTTGATTCTAATTATTGCAAAAATAGAAAAAGTTCATGTCGAATTTATTCTAGATTTGTAATAATTGATTTGAGATTAATCCCTTGTAACAGATACCGTTGTTGTAACACCTTTCAAGTTTAATAAAAGTTTTATTTAACTTGAATTTTGTTTCACCTTTTTATTCCGCATTTTATTAGATTATTCGGTGCTGTTTGTATTCAACCCCCCTTCTACAAACACATTGGGACCTAACAGTAGCGAGGATCCCTAATCCAGTGCGAGAGCTAGGGGTCCAGGTTGATCGAGTTAAGCTAGTTGACAGCTTTTGGAATAGTTTAAGTTTGTAAAGTTTGTAATAATGTTTAGATTCAGTTTTAAGTTTGAATAGTTGGGATTTGGGCGTTTGTAATATAAGTGTGTGTGTGTGGCTTGTGTACATACTTTAACCTGTTACGGTCCGTGGTAGTTGGTCAGTAGGGTCACTGCATATTATTATTATCTATATTATTGTTATAAGCAGGTTATAAATAAGGTGTGTGTGTGTGTGGACCCCAAACTTCTGACCCGGGTTTGGAGGGTGCCACAAGTTTAGCTTTATTCAAAATGAAGATGAACCATATGTTTATATGAAGGTTAATGGGAGCCATGTGGCATTCCTAGTACTATAGGTAGATGACATATTACTAATAGGAAATGATATACCTTTTCTACAGGCTGTTAAGACTTGGTTGGAAAATAGTTTCTCGATGAAGGACTTAGGCGATGCTACCTATATATTTGAGATCAAGATCTATAGAGATAGATCAAGGAGATTATTCAACCTAAGTCAGAGTATATACATTGACAAAGTATTGCATCATTTTAGGATGCAAGAGATATGAAAGGATATCTTCGATATATTATTTATTTTGGTATTTGTACGATTAAACATAAAATTTAAGTATACTTAGATACTCTCCATTAGGACATGATTTAATTGACCCAAATCAAAGTCAAATAGTCAAACCAGCTAAATTATTTTCAAGACTATTTATAAAAGAGATATTCCATTATTCTAAAAACATCAAAATTATATTTTATGGAATATATCTCTAAGGAAATTTGATCAAATAATAAATATCAAGTTATGATATTTTTTTAGATCACAGTTGCAACATCAATAAGGCAACAAGCTCGAATAAGAAATATATCAGAAATATTCTTTAGAGATCTCGTGCTAAATCAAAACTGTTTTACTCTTCCCTCCTAAATATATTTTACATCCTTCAAAAGAGTTTTTATTTAAAGTTTACTAATATTCATGGTTGAAGTATTAATATCCATTTTTACACCCGTTCGTGTTCGTAAAGTAATTTTCTCCCATTTCGTTATATCAGCATTTCTCGGAGAAAATTATTCAAAAATACTCAAAAATATTTCCCACCACTCAAATACATTTTATATATTAGGAAATATATTTTAAGTATCTATACAAGTCAAAACTTTGGCCAAAATATCCATCTATTTCATTCCAAGACCAATAGTATTTTTATTCGGAAGTAAAGGCTGATAGAATCACTTTAAATCTAAATAAATACTTCCACATACTAGAATGAATTGAAATTTGGTATGGATAACTTAAATGGTATTTTATATGCATGGTAAAAATTTCGTAAAGTTTCGAGAATTTTTGTCCGGGCACGAATTTTGAGGTAGTTGGTCCCACAGTTGACCACATTTGACCTAGCTACCATTGACCATTATTGACAAAACTTTGCAGGACATAATTTTATAATATTTAGGTAATTATCATATTTTTTATGATATTTATTTAAGAGTTTTTTGGGTGGTCATAATTAATAGTGCTTAATCCTTAATTAAAGTATTTAAAGAATAATTAAAAAAAGGAAAATATATATTTAATATATATATATATATATATATATCATCTGAGATTTGAATCAATACTAGATTGTGCTTCCTTCCCACTTACAAAGAAACACAACCTACTTACCATGTCATCAATCCATGTGATACACTCCATCCACCATCTATTACTTCTCAAATCTTAACCATTCATTCCACCCAACTTCCTCTATAAATAAACCCCCGCCCCAACCCATTTTAACAAAGCTAAAGAGCCAAATACTTTCTGGGAATTTTTCAAGAAGTGCCTCTCTTCATCTCTTTCAAATTCTATATACACACTTCTTCTCAAAAACCTTCTCTCTCATAAATATATACACATATACTTAAGGTTTTTGATATCCAAGCTTAGCTTCACCCAACCAAGCTTGTTCCCACCAAGTGAGCTCATCCACCACCACTTTCTGGCCTCCCGAAGGGCTGCCCAAGTTCGTCCATAGTGCCAAAATCCGGCTGAACCTCCGGTGAATTTTTTCGGCGAACTTTTCCGACCGTTTTCCAAAAGTGGTAATTTTTAGCTTCTTCTTTGATTTTCTTTATTTTTAGCTTTGTACTTAATTTCTCTACTTCATCTCAAGCTTTAATACAAGACCTCCTATAAAGAAGGTTCTAAAAGAAAAGAGAACGAAGATTCGAACTCAGAATTCGAATAAGTACTTGATCTTCAAACCGAAGCTCTAAACGAAGAGGATCTATAATATACAAGTACTAAAATCTCTAAATAACTTCTCACGAGTGAGATTTCATAAATCTCTAAATAACTCCTCACAAGTGAGATTTCATATTTTACATCGTGAGTTGGTCAATTACTTGCATTTTATTTATCTCGACCTTGAACAACATATTTCGTGAATATAGTATAATTACGAAAGGTATCGTTTTATAATCTCGCTAACATCTCTAGTGTTCTGAGAGATTATAAATCGATCAATAGTGATCTTCGTAATTTTGTCAAATATAAGAGACGGATTAAATCACACGAGTTGGATTACTCACACTTCTATTATTTGGATCTTGGCCAACGCATAGTTCGTGTATATAGTCCAATTACGAAAGATATCGTATAATCCCCTTCTAGCACCTTAGTGTTCCGTAGGGTTTTTATTCGATATATATAAACTTCATAATCATCCTTCTAAGCTTCAAAGGTGGATTTAATCACACGAGTTGACCAATTACTTTGCATTTCATTTATCTCGATCTTGGTAAACGCATAGTTCGTGTATATAGTATAATTACGAAAGGTATCACTTATAACCTCTTCTAGCATCTTCAGTGTTCCGGGGGATTATAAGTCGATCAATAGTAAACTTCGTAATCATCCACCTAAACTTCAAAAGCACAAATTCAAAGCCAATTTCTTTCACTTCTATTATTTGGACCTTGGCTAAGAATCATAGAACCTATAAAATTGCTTGAAGTTAAAAGTATACTTTGACCACATAATCGTCAGATCATAAGTATACTAAATCCATAAGCCTAAGAGCTTAAAAGGATAGGTATAATTCTGAGATTGTAACCAAAGTATTCTTCGATCCATTAATACATAATCAAAAGAAGAAGAATACAAAAGAAGTCATAAGCCATAGTGCTTATACATATATACAAGACTTCTTATTACTCCGATAAATATATATTTTACAAAGACGGAGTAATCATAAGTATACTTGACACATAAATATATATTCCGAGTTAAGTATACGTATTGAGCTTGAAGATCAAAGAAGTCATAATCCATATTGATTATACATATAAAGGACTTCTTATATTACTCCGATTAACATATAATCCATAGAGACGGAGTAATCAAAAGTATACTTGATATAACATTTTATATCTCAAGTCAAGTATACATATAGAGTATTGATATTCTTATTTGAATATTATACTATCTTTTGGGCTAGTACCGTAACATACTAGTTCAACATATATTCTCTATACTTTATGTTTTGTGGATTGTCTTATTAGTTTCGCAGTGAGGTGAGGTGACGTGAGGTGATCTTCGTTCTAAAACCCAAGTCTCATACGCACTAGCGGGGAGTTAGTCGTATTTGCACAGTGAAGAAGAAGAAAGACCCAAGACCGGATACTAACATCTGAGACCGGTGAAAACTAAGGAAACTAAGTCCATACAAGGGATCTACATCAACTTTGAAGAGATAGCGGGGAGTTATTGTCTAAGATAAGTTGTGTAGGAATTATATTTATTTTGAGGTGGTGACCCTTGTGTTACGCACCAAGAGAAATATTTGTAAGGGTGTAAAGGCTTCTCCACCTACTAAAGGAGCGAGTTTATATTAAGGGAAAATCCCGAGTCCAGGAGAGGAGCTCGCGGACTGGAGTAGGGGTGAGCGGATCTATTAGAGGTTGTGTTATTGCGAACCAGGATAAAATCCCCATATGGTATTTTCTTTCCTTGCACTTTATTTTCCGCACATATAAACTGCATAACCACTCGGTAAAGTTTTAAAAAGGGATAAAATTATTTTAAAACGCAATAATAAATTTTAAATTGGTAATTAAGCTATTCACCCCCATTCTAGCTTAACATAGCCCTCATATGGGACCTAACAATTGGTATCAGAGCAGTGCTTTTTAACGTGTTTGTTAAGTGATTTGCAGATTTACAGGCACAACAAAAAGTGGCCCAAATGGCATATATTAATCACGTTGGTTGTGGTGAAGGATTGTCAAGCTCACGACCTCCTCTGTTCGATGGCACCAACTTTGCAACATGGAAAACTAGATTTCGCATTTATGCAAGATCTCACGGAGTCAAAGTTTGGATGGCTAGCGAAGACGGTGTTCGCATACCTACCAAAATTGTCGATGACATCCTCATCGAAAAGAAGGTTAGTGAATACAATCTCGAGGAAGAAGCCACAATGAATATAGCCGCCAAGGCAGAAATGGTTCTCACAAGTGCACTTGCGGAAAAAGAATACAAAAGAGTAAATAATTGCAAGTCGGCACAAGAGATGTGGAACAAATTAGTGGTAACCTATGAAGGAACCACTGATATAAAAGATTCTCGGATGGAAACATTGATCCAAGATTATGAGAACTTTAAACTCCAAGAAGGAGAAAATATCATCGATATGGAAACAAGATTTACTCGTATAATCGATGAATTATCTCAACTTGGAAAGAATTATACTCAAAATGAAAAGAATAGAAGAGTGCTTAAATCTCTACCTCCAAGTTGGAAAGTCAAAGTTACTAGTATAAAAGAGATGCACAATCTAAATGAGTATAAGATTGATAACCTCTTCAGGAATCTTCGTGCTTACGAAGAAGATAATATTTTGGAAAAGGTTGCTCCAAAAGTGGAGGACAAAAAGAAAAATATGGCACTAAAGGCCATATTAATAGCTGAAGATGAAAACGATGAGGAGTTAAATGAGGAACTTCAAAATCTCAATGAGAGTGAAATTGCTCTTCTCACGAAACAACTCCGTCGTGTGCTTCAAAGCAAAGCTCAAAGATACGGAAAAGGCTTCCTAAAATTAAATAATCAACAAAGAGTTTTTAACTCTAACGAAAGGCCTAATTACTCCCAAAATTATTCTTCCAACTATAAGAATAATTTTCCGTCAACGAGCTACAACAAAGGCAAAGGCAATCAAAATATGAATACCTATAGGAATGCCAATATCTCTACTACTTATCCCGTTTACACTCATCCAAAACCAAAAGATGCATCTCCGGAGGAAACACAAGATGTGTGTTTTGAGTGTAAACAACCCGATCACTATAAAAGAGAATGTCCTAAACTTTCAAAGGGACGAAGTCTCGTGGCTAAAAATGGTTGAGATTTAAGTGAAGATGAAGAAGCTTCGGAAGCTAGTGAAGAAGTGGTGAATCTATGCTTGATGGCTCTAGGAAAAGAAACTACATCTAGGGAAGTCTCCTCTACAAATGAAGAGGTAACATCCAACTACGTCTAAATTAAGTCATTATTGGATGAATCTAATTTATTACTTATGGACATGAATAAGCATGATTTAATTGGACTTGTGGTAGAATATAAAAATAAATACAAAGATGTTGATCAAAGGCTTCACTTAGTATGGTCCGAGAAAATGAAAATAGAAGAAATACATCATACTCAAAATAAAGAGTATACTCGAATGATGGACTCAAGAGTCCAAGATGAAAAAGAGATTACAACTCTAAAAGATCAAAACCATCTCATCATGGTTGAAGTAAATAAACTTCAAGAAAATATAATCAACCTTGAAACAGAGAATATATCACTAATCCTCAAAGAGGAAGAGATGGTACGTGAAAAGGTTTAATTGAATGAAAATATATGTGAACTTCACGTTGATCTATTGAACCTAAAGATTCAAATGGAATCAAGTGTTCAAAATAAAGAAACATATTCTAAAGACAATCTCGATAAAGAAAATGAGCCAATAAAGATCAACGAGCTTACAATTGAAGCTTAAAAGTTGAAAGAAGAAAATCATAAGCTCATAGCTCAAGTTAAGGATCAAGAAATAATCCTTAACAACAAGATTGATGCCTTACAAAAAGATAATAAAAGTCTTGAAAATGTTCTTCAAAGATTTATAAAAGGCAATAAGATGTTGGATAAAATGGTGCATACAAAAACCTCATACAATCATGAAGGTTTAAGATATAATAAGAATTCTCCATCTAAAAATAATTCGGAGATTTGTATCACCAACCAAGACTTCACCCGAATCACCATCGTATAAATGTTCTCATTGTAACAAGATTGGACACACTGTTCAATATTGTAAATTTAAGAATGGTGAAATTAAGGGGAAGCATGTATGGATTCACAAGGAATCATACAAGAAAGATGACAAGAGTGTGCCTTACAAAAATATGGAATATAAAGATCAAAGGTAACAAAGGTCTCATCAACCTACTACGTTTCCAAATAGAAGCAACCAACATCATGTCAACCATAATGATTATGCACTTAAAAGACAACAATTTCTTGGATATGCATATCATCATGGTAATAATAGACATAATGCTTATCATGCTCAATCTAGATTCTATGGTACATCTAGAAATTACCCAACTAGGAAGTATGTACTTAGAAAGGTACATGTTCCTAAGGAAGATAATGACATGCCTAGCTATGCTTATAAACATTTAAATGCTCTTTATGATGTACTAACCCCAGGACCCTCAAGACAAAGGGGTACCTAAAAATTCAATTAATTTGTTTTATAGGTTTGTCTTGCCGCGAAACAAGACATATGGTACCTTGATAGTGGGTGTTCAAGACACATGACCCGAAATAAGTCACTCTTGAACAACATTAAAAAGGTTACCGCGGGGAGCATAACATTTGGAGATAATAGCAAAGGAAACATTGTCAACATCGGGGATATCGGAAATAGCAAGGTTAAAATTTCCAAGGTACAACTAGTCACCGGATTAAAGTACAATCTTCTCTCCATTAGTCAACTATGCGACAATGAATACAAGGTAATCTTCTACACTACTCATTGTTCAATTTTAGATAAATCCAGAAAGTTGGTCCTCACTTGCCCCAAAAATAAAAATGTTTATATATGCGATATGAGCAAGCAAGTGAGCGTATGCCTAATCACTATAAATGATGATCCATGGCTATGACATCAAATATTAGGACATGCCAACATGAAGTTGATAAAAAATTTATCAACTAAAGACCATGTATGAGGTATACCAAAGTTAAACTATCAAAAAGATCATATTTGTGAAGCTTGCGAAATAGGGAAATAAATTCGAGCCTCTCACAAAGCAAAATTTATGGTATCTACCTCAAGACCTCTCGAGTTATTACATATGGATCTTATTGGTCCGGTTCATATACAATGTCTCGGAGGTTGTTCATATACGTTAGTAATCGTAGATGATTATTCACGATTTACGTGGACGAAATTTCTCAAAGCTAAAAGCGATGCTTTTGAATCTTTTTCCTCTCTATGCAAAAGGATTCAAAATCAACAAAATACGACCATAGTCTATATAAGAACCGATCATGGTAAAGAATTTGAGAATTCCAATTTTACCAACTTTTGTGATGAACATGGCATCACACATAACTTTTCCGCTCCATATACCCCACAATCAAATGAAGTTGTTGAAAGGAAAAATAGAACACTCCAAGAAATGGCTAGCACAATGCTAAATGAATATCGTCGACCAATATATTTTTGGGCCGAGGCCATGTCGACGGCTTGCCATATTCTTAATCGGGTTTTGCTACGACCTATAAAATAAAAGACTCCTTACGAGCTCTATTTTGGCAAAACTCCAAAGTTAAGCTACTTTCGAGTATTCGGAAGCAAATGCTTCATATTAAATTCAAAAGAATATTTTACAAAATTTGATCCTAAGTCAGACGAAGGTATATTTCTTGGATACTCGAATAATAGTAAAGCTTACCGAGTGTTTAATCTAAAGTCGCTTGTGGTGGAAGAATCAATGAATGTAGTATTTGATAAAAGTAAAATACATGCGAAATATAAAGATCTTGTTGATCAAGAAAATGTCGAGAAAGATGATATTGAAATTATCATTCTAAAATTTGAAAATATGGATCTCGGGAGTCTCGTCAATAAGAATCCATTAGAAATAGACAAAAAAGAGGATGAACTACCCAAAGCCATTCCTACTATAAGAAGTCATCCACCTAAAAATGTTCTTGGAGACTTAAGGAAGGGAGTTCAAACGCGGTCACAAGTTCAAAACGTTGTGAATCATCTTAGCTTTTTATCTCAAATAGAACCTAAGACCGCTAAAGAGGCTTTATTAGACTAGGATTGGATCTCTGCAATGCAAGAGGAACTACTCCAATTTACTCGAAGTAAAGTTTGGGAACTTGTCTCAAAGCCTCGTGATACCTCTATAATTCGCACCAAATGGGTATTTCAAAATAAATTATATGAAAATGGAACGGTAGTTCGAAATTAAGCGAGATTAGCCGCATAAGGATATACCCAAATGGAAGGTATAGACTTTGATGAAACATATGCACCGGTAGAAAGAATAGAAGCAATAAAAATGCTACTAGCCTATGCATGTCATAAAAATATCAAAGTATACCAAATGGATGTGAAATTTGCATTCTTAAACCGGATATTAGAAGAAGAAGTATATGTCAAACAACCTCCCGATTTTGAAGATGCAAACCATCCAGATTACTGTTAGGGCGAAAATACGCGCTAATATTCACGCAAGTATACGCGTTCGCAAGTAATATAGAATACTTTCTAGTTCGTTCCCACAGAGACTCAGACTAATTATTGTCTAATTAAACTCACGCACCAATGTATGATTACTTCTCAATGTTAAGACACTAACACTTAGAATTGTTGACTAAATATTAACTACAATTAATTACTTAATTTATCACTTAATTAACACTTCAAATTAACAATATTAAAACACTCATGAGATCACAACTTCATTACTACTTCCTCCAATAGTTATTGTTATTACCTTTAGCATGTGACAGTGATGATATTAATCGAATAACATGAAACTGATAAAAGCCAACTTTCATTGTACTAATACCATTCTACCAAACATCCACAATTAAGATAGAAGTTGAATAGGCATCAATTATGTTGAGTTCCTATATGTCTACAGAAATTGACAACACAACGATTTAAGCACAAGTTATTCCTTTTGATTACATAGGGAGAATAAAACTGTTAGAGTTACCAACTAATCATGCACATCATACATGAACCTATGCTAGCATGGCAAGTTCTAAATCTCAAGATCCACCGTCGCTTCACAAGAGATTAACACCCTATCTTATATGTTCGTGACGCACATAAGACGAATACGCACAACCAATACTAGATATCATACAATCATCACACACTAAAGTATTTAACAATTAACTAAAGAATTCCATAGTAAATCCGTTGCGACCCCATGATCACGATTAGCCCATAATAACACTTATCGTCATCATGGGTTCATATGAAATCATGATAAACAAACATAAGAAAATAATAACTAAACTAATTATATTAAACTAGAGTACGTCACAAGAGTAAATAGGTTCAAAGTAAGAAAACTAGCATCCAACGTTACAACGAAATAAGAATCACAAGAAAATATGCTTCCTCTTCGTTGCTGTGTGCTAAAACGGTCTTCTTCCTTATCTCCTTCGCTCCTTGCTTAATACCACGATCTTCTCTCGTGAAAACGTCTCCAAATCTACTTATATAATAGTCCCATAAAACTCAGATTACATAGAAGTGGAAGCCAAACAGAAGTAGAAGTCCTAAAATAAATTATCTTTTTTCCCGACCCTGCGCGGCCGCTCAGCATAGCTGAGCGGGCGCTCAGCTTCCTACGCGGCCGCTCAACATTGCTGAGCGGGCGCTCAGGACCCTACTGGAAAAATCCTGAGTTTGCTCCGTTTCTTGGCCGTAATCTGCTCCTTTCTTTCCTCCCTCAATGGTGAACACATGCCAAGGCTTATTCTTGATGATTACTCCTCCGAAATGCAACTAATACCCTGAAATGTATAAACACTAGAAAAACACATCAAATACACAAAATACTTGATTTCAAGGCACCAATTTAAGCCATTTTAAGATGTTCTAAGTGGTATAAAATGCCACTTATCACACCCCCAAACTTAAATCGATGCTTGTCCTCAAGCGTCACGGACTCAAAAACAAATAAAAACATGCATGAATGCAATCTATATGAAAATGCAGCGATCCCCCTTACTGGCCTCAATGGGAAAAAAATGGAGCACCTAACAACGCATCGAACAAACCAACCAAATTGCAACATCTCAACAAATGCAGTTAGGCGACTAAAGATCAATAAACTCATGCAAACGAACATACAAACAGAAACGTGGTGTGTGCAGATGCTTAACAGATATGCTTCGGAACTAGACCAATTATTATGACTCAATTATGATCAAGGCAATCACATGATTATACAAAGAATAAAAATTCTAGGCACAAAGCGACATATAACACTACAAGAATTTTGGAGCTTATTATGGAATCATGCTTTTTATTTATGACAACAATGCTTATTTGACCGTGCAATGAGTGAGGTCCACAAAAGACTTATACAATGGTATCCATGTAACGAGCGTTAGGTTAGCGGATCCCAGACTCTAAAAGCCTTAGGTCACTAGGCACAAAGTCCCCTAAGAACTTAATAACTCGAATACCAAAGAGCCCACTCGTGATCAATTATGCATAACACCACAAAAAAAATTTCTTTATTATTATTTTTTTTTCTTTTAAAATTTCTGAGCAAGTGCATTTCGCTCCATCTTGCTCAACCCTAGACTACTCGCATAACATGCGAGCCGGCTACTAGCCATTTGACGCCTAGCCACAACTAGCAACAAATTCCATTTTTACTCCATTTTTTTTCCTTTTTCATGCTTTTATCACTAAGAACCTATTATCGAATTCTAAGCATAATAAATAGATTAACCTCGAAAACAATCAGATCATAACAACAATCTAGCCCTTAAGCATTCTCTAAGACTTAGTGAAACTACAAGTGCTTCTAGCATGCATATCAACCTACACGACTCAATATCACTTTAATGCTATTACTACACTCGCATCAATATCACAATTCAGTCGATAAATCATCGCAAAAGGGATCATGGTATATGCATGAGCTACATGACATGATAAACAAATAAAGCTATAAAATAAAAAAACTAAATGGTAAAAATTATGTAACTATATGAACTAAACTATCATGAATATGCAGCTATATGATACACACAAAATATTCCTTAACTACCACCCCCAAACTTAAAATCTTCACTGTCCCCAGTGAAGGTAGTAGAAAGGAACACAGGGTATACCTACTCGGAGTCATCATCATCATCACCCTCAGTGGGTGGAGTATCAGGCGGCGGGTATGCAGAGTCCTCACCAAAAACCGGCCACTGGATATCAGCTCCAAGGCCCCGAAAAGCAATCCCTAACGCAAGGGTGAGCTCCTGAGCAAATCTGCTCTGCGTCTCGTACATGGCATCCATCCGCCGTAAAAGCCTCCTATACTAGGTATCAGCCATCCCAGCACCCTCCTGAGCTCTCGAAGAACCAGCCTCATCATGCCTAGGCCTAGCCATAGTAGCACCTCTTGCTGGACGCCCTCCTGGAAGACGATAACCCAGCCCATGCTCCTCGGGCTCACCACCGGTCCACTCCTGCATCCCATTCAGAGTCCCAGAATCAATCGGAGCGGCCGGCAACTGCAACTGCTCATGAGTCGGCCAGTTCACTCCCACTGCTCGACAAAGCTTCGTAACCGTGGATGCATAAGGAATGTTCATATGCTTAGCTCCCCTCAAAAACTTCAGAATTCATTGGTAGATAAACTCACCAAGGTCCACATAGTACTCCTCATTAAGAATTCCCCACAACAACTGTGCTCTCTCAACTGTGACCTCGTGTGCATGCGAAGAAGGCAAAATATTAGCACAAATAAATGCATTCCATGCACGGGCATACCTGTTCATAGCGATCGTCGGGAAGTGACGATACTCATTAGTGCCGGTCTTGAAGGTCCAAACTGTGCCCGGCCTACAGAGAGTAGCACAAATCAAATCCAAGTCAAAATCCTCAGCAGTCTTCTCATTCCAGTTCTCCTCCTCGGGCTTCCTCTCTCGTTGTCCAATCACACGGCGAATCGCCACTGGGTGATAATCAACCGTCAGCCCTCGGACCACAGAAAACCCATTCTTTTTGGCCTTTGCGTTCGCATAGAACTCGCGAACCACGCTCATCGGAACTGCTTCGGGCCACTCACAAAAAGCTATCCACCCCTTCTCTGCAATCATGGGTAGCAACTCACCATCCCTCCCCGATGGTAAAAACCCTCTCTCCTTCAGAATCGGCTTCCCCAAAAGCCTAGTGTACTCCTTCTCCGCAGCTCTGTCATTCAACCTAGGCCTTGCAGCAGTACCCCTCGAGGAATCAGCAGTAGGGACTGTGCTGCTGCTATCAATAGTTCGTGCTCTCTTGGGTGCCATTGAATCTTGAATAAAAGTGTTTAAGAACTGAGTTTTTGTGTTTGGGAGAGAGTTTGAGTGTAGAAAGTTTGTGGGAGATATGTAGGATAGGTGTATGTATATATAGGGTGTGGATTAGGTTAAATTAGATTAGGAGTGGGGTTGAGGGATAAAATCATGGGGTAATAGGAAAAGAATTCGTGGGTTTATGGGATGTGATGGGTTTTTTTAATTTTCTGATTTTTTTTTTATAAACTGTAAAAAAAAATTCTGGCAGCCGACCCCTGAGCGGTCGCTCAGCAAAGCTGAGCGGGCGCTCAGCTTGCTGAGCGGTCGCTCAGGGGGTCACTGGAATTTTTTTTCAGTCCTGTTTTTCTAATTTTTTTGTGTTTTTGGATAGGTTATTAACTTCTAAGGGTTCCTGTAACAACAAATCATGGGTTGCCTCCCACACAGCGCTTCTTTTTCGTCATTAGCTTGACGTTGCGTACCTTTCTCAAGTAGTCAATAAAATGGCAATAACCACTTCTCGGTTTGCCATGTCCCAATAGTAGTGCTTCAAACGCTGACCATTAACCTTGAATGCTTGGTCCGGATCATTCTCAAAAATTTCCACCGCTCCATGTGGAAACACAGTTTTGACAATAAAAGGTCCAGACCACCTTGATTTCAACTTCCCAGGAAAAAGTCGGAGATGAGAGTTGAATAAGAGAACTTGTTACCCCGGCATGAATAACTTAGGATGTAGCTTCCTATCGTGCCACCTCTTCACCTTTTCCTTGTACATTTTGTTATTCTCGTACGCTTGAAGTCGAAATTCATCAAGTTCATTAAGCTAAAGCATTCTTTTCTTACCAGCTGCATCTAAATCCAGGTTCAACTTTTTCAACGGCCAGTAGGCCTTATGCTCAAGCTCCACAGGTAAATGACATCCCTTACCGTACACCAACTAAAACGGGGACATACCAAGTGGAGTTTTGTATGCTGTTCTGTAAGCCCAAACAGCTTCATCGAGCTTTAAAGACCAATCCTTCCTTGACGGACAAACAACCTTCTCTAGAATGCGCTTGATCTCTCTGTTAGACACTTCCGCTTGACCATTTGTTTGCGGATGATAGGCAGTAGCAACTCGATGATTCACATTATAACGCTGCATCATAGAAGTGAACTTACGGTTGCAGAAATGCGACCCTTCATCACTTATGATTACCCGAGGTGTTCCAAACCTTGTGAAAATCTGCTTATGAAGAAAATTCAGCACTGCCCTTGCATCATTTGTCGGTAAAGCTTTGACTTCTACCCATTTTGAGACATAATCGACTGCCAGCAAGATGTACTGATTATTGCAAGATGAGACAAAAGGCCCCATGAAATCGATTCCCCAAACATCAAAGACCTCGACTTCAAGCATCACATTTAATGGCATCTCATCCTTTCTCATCAAATTTCCCACTCTTTGGCAACGATCACACCTTAAAACAAACTGATGAGCATCCTTAAACAAAGTAGGCCAGAAAAAACCTGTTTGCAGAATACGAGCTGCCGTCTTCTCACCACCAGAGTGTCCACCATAAACCGTGGAGTGGCAGTCTCGTAATATCCCCTCCGTCTCACAGAACGGGATACATCTCCTGATGATCTGGTCAGCTCCCTGTCTAAACAAATATGGTTCATCCCATATATACCACTTCACCTCATGCAGAAACTTCTTCTTTTGAGCTGAGGTCAAATTAGGAGGCATTATATTGCTGACAAGATAGTTCACAATATCTGCAAACCATGGCTCTTCCTCCTGAACTGCGAACAACTGCTCATCCGGAAAAGATTCATTGATTAATGTCCTATCTTGTAAAGCAGAATTGGGATTCTCCAACCTAAAGAGATGGTCAGCTACTTGATTCTCAGTACCTTTTCTATCCTTGATCTCTAACTTAAATTCCTGAAGTAAGAGCACCCAACGAATGAGTCTCGGCTTCGAATCCTTCTTGGAAACCAAATAGCGAATGGCCGCATGATCAGTGAATACTGTTACTTTAGTCCCAAGCAGATAAGATCGAAATTTCTCGAAACCAAAGACTATAGCCAAGAGCTCCTTCTCCGTAGTGGTGTAGTTCAATTGGGCCCCATTTAAGGTCTTACTCGCATAGTAGACCACATGAAAGAGATTATTCTTGCGCTGCCCCAGAACTGCACCTACCGCATAATCACTCCCATCACACATCATCTCAAACGGCTCTGTCCAATCTGGTGCTGTAATAACTGGTGCAGTGATTAAACTCTTTTTGAGAGTCTCGAATGCCGCCAAACATTCATCATCAAATTTGAAAGGCACATCTTTCTCAAGAAAATTGCACAACGGCTTAGATATCTTCGAAAAGTCCTTGATGAATCGCCGATAAAAACCCGCATGACCAAGAAAACTACGGATTCCCTTCACAGAAATAGGTGGTGGAAGATTTTCAATGACTCCCACCTTGGCCTTGTCCACCTCCAGACCCTTGCTAGAGACCTTATGCCCAAGAATAATGCCTTCACGCACCATAAGATGACATTTCTCCCAATTGAGCACCAAATTAGTTTCCACGCACCTTTTGAGTACGGCACGAAGATTATTCAAACATTCATCAAACGAATGTCCAAAGACGGAGAAGTCGTCCATGAATACCTCGACATTATTTCCAATCATATCAGAGAATACAGCCATCATACATCTCTGAAAAGTGGCCGGGACGCCACATAACCCAAACAAAACTCTGCGAAAAGCAAACGTGCCAAATGGACAAGTGAAGGTAGTCTTTTCCTGATCCTCTGGTGCAATACAAATCTGATTATACCCTGAATAGCCATCCAGAAGACAATAATACTCATGACCAGCCAACCTGTCAAGCATCTGATCAATGAATGGAAGAGGGAAGTGATCCTTCCTCGTGGCTTTGTTCAAATTTCGATAATCCATGCATACTCTCCATCCTGTAACTGTTCGCGTGGGGATGAGCTCATTCTTCTCATTTACCACCACAGTGATACCTCCTTTCTTAGGTACACATTGTACGGGGCTCACCCAAGAACTGTCAGAAATAGGATAAATGATGCCTGCATCTAGCCATTTCAGAATTTCTTTCTTCACCACCTCCTTCATGATAGAATTACGTCTGCGCTACTGTTCAACAGTCGGCTTACTACCTTCCTCTAGCAGAATTTTATGCATACAATAGGAAGGGCTGATCCCCTTGATATCTGCTATGGTCCATCCAATAGACGATTTGAATTCTCTCAAAATCCTTAAGAGCTTATCTTCCTCACTACCTGAAAGGTCAGATGCAATAATAACAGGTAAAGTAGATGCATCACCTAAAAAAGCATACCTCAAGTGTTCAGGTAATGGCTTGAGCTCCAAAGTAGGTGCTTCCTCTATTGATGGTTTGAGCTTTCCTTCAGCATTCTTGAGGTCAGAAGCACCAAGAGATTCAAACGGCATGTCCAGCTTTCGCTTCCAGGGAGAAGCATTCAGATATTGTAATTGCTCATTGCCATCTTCATCATCACTGTCAAAATCCCCCACTAAGGCCTTTTCTAATGCATCAGACATTAGCATGCGATCGAGTTCCGAAGTAACCGCAGAATCAATCACATCCACTTTTAAGCACTCCTCATCTTCTATAGGGAATTTCATTGCCTTGAATACGTTGAAGGTCACATCCTGATCTTGTACACGCATAGTAAGTTCACCTTTATGCACATCTATCAAGGTACGGCCAATAGCCAAGAAAGGTCTTCCCAAGATTATGAGAATCTTCTTATCTTCCTTAAAATCCAGAATAACAAAATCTACAGGAAAGAAGAGCTTATCTACCTTGACTAGCACATCCTCCACTATGCCCCTTGGGTAAGTAATAGAACGATCAGCCAATTGTAGAGACATGTATGTGGGTTTTGGATCAGGCAAATCCAACTTTTTAAAGATCGACAACGGCATCAGATTGATGCTTTCTCCCAAATCACAAAGACACTTGTCAAAAGTCAACTTGCCAATGGTGCAAGGAATGGTGAAGCTACCTGGATCTTTTAGCTTTGGAGGTAACTTTTGCTGCAGAACAGCGCTGCATTCTTCCGTGAGAGCAACGGTCTCAAGGTCATCCAATTTCACCTTCCTTGAAAGAATACTCTTCATAAACTTCGCATAACTAGGCATTTGCTCCAGAGCCTCAGCGAAAGGTATATTGATGTGAAGTTTCTTGAACACCTTCGGAAACTTACCGAACTATCTATCCAGCTTTTGTTGCTGCAATCTCTTAGGAAAAGGTGGTGGAGGATAGAGCTGTTTTTCCCCTGTATTACCCTCAGGAAGAGTGTGTTCAATAGTAGTCTTCCTTGGTTCCGCCGCTTTCTCCTTTTGCTTAGCTTCTTCATCTCTAACTTCAACTTCTCCTTCTTTTGCCTTTTCAGCATCAGCAACTTTTCCAGACCTTAAGGTAATAGCCTTGACTTGCTCTTTAGCTTCCTTCCTGCCTGGTACTTCCGTGTCACTGGGAAGAGCGCCAGGTTGACGATTGAGCACTGCATTGGCTATTTGACCGATTTGATTTTCCAAGGTCTTGATAGAAACCGCTTGACTCTTGCATAACAACTTAAGTTCCTCAAAATCAGCACTAGTAGGTGCAGCTGCACTTCCCTGTTGAGGATATGATTGCCTTTGAGCATACTGCTGTGGTTGCTGGAATTCAGGTGGATTAAACTGTTTACTCACACCTTGCTGATATGGTGGCTGAATAGCATTCTGATTATTACCCCAGCTGAAATTTGGATGATTTCTGTTATTAGGATGATAAGTAGCTGGCACAGGCTGCTGTTGTCACTGAAAATTATTCACATACTGAACAGATTCGTTGACAAGAGAACACTGATCCGTAGCATGAGAAACTGCACAAAGCTCACAAACCATAGCTATTTGATTAACTCCATATGTAGCCAGAGAATCAACCTTCATTGACAGCGCTTGAAGCTGCGCTGCAATAGCGGTGGCTGCATCGACTTCCAGAATACCTGCTACCTTCCCAGGCATCATCCTCTGAGTTAGGTTTTGATGCTCATTTGCAGCCATAGTCTCGATAAGATTATAAGCCTCAGTATAGCTTTTAGCCCATAAGTCGCCTCCAGCTGCTGCATCGAACATGGGCCGAGATTAGGCCCCCAAACCATTATAGAAACCAGTGATCACCATCCAATCGGGCATTCCATGATGTGGACACTTCCTCAACATTTCCTTGTAGCGTTTCCAAGCTTCGCACATAGATTCTGTAGGTTTCTGCGCAAACTGAGTAAGAGCACTCCTCATAGCAGCAGTCTTTGATATCGGATAAAACTTTACCAGAAACTTTTGCGCAAGATCTTGCCAAGTAGTGATGGACCCAGCTGGTTCAGAATGTAACCAGTCCTTAGCTTTATCAGTCACGCCATTATACTTGAAAGTGCTGCAGATCTCGACAAAATTCCTTATGTGCATGTTGGGGTCTTCAGTCGCAGCTCCTCCAAAAGAAACAGAATTCTGCACCATCTGAATAGTGCCTGACTTGATTTCAAAGGTGTTAGCTTGAATAGCCGGATGAAGAATGCTTGACTGAATGTCATCAATTTTTGGCCGAGAAAAGTCCATAAGAGCTGGATCAGCCTGAACAATACGATCACCCCTGATTACTGGTTCTTTCTCCTCAGTTCCCGAACCCAAATCTTCAAAATCTATCGTCTCCGGAATATCAAGAACTTCGTCTGTCTCCTCAGCTGTATCTAAAGTCCTCTTGCGAGTACGAGAACGAGTTTGCATAAACGCTCGCTAAAGTACCTGAAACATAACCGGAAACAATAAGTAACAACTACGTCCTAATCACTGAGTCCTAATGACCAATGATGGTAAGTACATAAACTAAACAAATACGCCGAGTCCCCGGCACCGGCGCCAAAAACTTATTAGGGCGAAAACACGCGCTAATATTCACGCAAGTATACGCGTTCGCAAGTAATATAGAATACTTTCGAGTTCGTTCCCACAGAGACTCAGACTAATTATTGTCTAATTAAACTCACGCACCAATGTATGATTATTTCTCAATGTTAAGACACTAACACTTAGAATTGTTGACTAAATATTAACTACAATTAATTATTTAATTTATCACTTAATTAATACTTCAAATTAACAATATTAAAACACTCATGAGATCACAACTTCATTACTACTTCCTCCAATAGTTATTGTTATTACCTTTAGCATGTGATAGTGATGATATTAATCGAATAACACGAAACTAATAAAAGCCAACTTTCATTGTACTAATACCATTCTACCAAACATCCATAATTAAGATAGAAGTTGAATAGGCATCAATTATGTTGAGTTCCTATATGTCTACAGAAATTGACAACACAACAATTTAAGCACAAGTTATTCCTTTTGATTACATAGGGCGAATAAAACTGTTAGAGTTACCCACTAATCATGCACATCATACATGAACCTATGCTAGCATGGCAAGTTCTAAATCTCAAGATCCACCGTCGCTTCACAAGAGATTAACACCCTATCTTATATGTTCGCAACGCACATAAGACGAATATGCACAACCAATACTAGATATCATACAATCATCACACACTAAAGTATTTAAAAATTAACTAAAGAATTCCATAGTAAATCCGTTGCGACCTCATGATCACGATTAGCCCATAATAACACTTATCGTCATCATGGGTTCATATGAAATCATGATAAACAAACACAAGAAAATAATAACTAAACTAATTATATTAAACCAGAGTACGTCACAAGAGTAAATAGGTTCAAAGTAAGAAAACTAGCATCCAACGTTACAACGAAATAAGAATCACAAGAAAATATGCTTCCTCTTCGTTGCTGTGTGCTAAAACCGTCTTCTTCCTTATCTCCTTCGCTCCTTGCTTAATACCACGATCCTCTCTCATGAAAACGTCTCCAAATCTACTTATATAATATTCCCATAAAACTCAGATTACATAGAAGTGGAAGCCAAACAGAAGTAGAAGTCCTAAAATAAATTATCTTTTTTCCCGACCCTGTGCGGCTGCTCAGCATAGCTGAGCGGGCGCTCAGCTTCCTGCGCGGCCGCTCAGCATTGCTGAGCGGGCGCTCAGGACCCTACTGGAAAAATCCTGAGTTTGCTCCGTTTCTTCGCCGTAATCTGCTCCTTTCTTTCCTCCCTCAATGGTGAACACATGCCAAGGCTTATTCTTGATGATTACTCCTCCGAAATGCAACTAATACCCTGAAATGCATAAACACTAGAAAAACGCATCAAATACACAAAATACTTGATTTCAAGGCACCAATTTAAGCCATTTTAAGATGTTCTAAGTGGTATAAAATGCCACTTATCAATTACGTCTATAAATTTATATAAGGCCCTATATGGGTTAACACAAGCTCCAAGAGCTTGGTATGAAAGGTTGAGGAAGTTCCTCTTAGAAAATAAATTTAGAAAGGGAACGACCGGTAGAACCTTATTTACGAGGCAAGAAAATGATGATATATTGCTCGTACAAATATACTTAGATGACATCATCTTTGATTCAATAAATGATGCATTATGTAAAGAATTCTTGGAAAATATGAGTAAAGAATTAGAGATGAGTATTATGGGAGAATTAAACTTCTTTTTAGGATTACAAATAAGGCAATCAGATGAAGGCATCCATATCTCTCAATCAAAATATTGTAAAGAGATGTTGAAAAAGTTCGAAATGGAAAATGCCAAATCCATCTCTACTCCTATGTCTACATCCGATAAATTAACGGAAGATCGAAAAGGAATTCCTGTAGACACAAAGAAATATCGAGGAATGATAGGTAGCTTGCTCTATATCACTGCAATTCGTCCATAATGAAAATAGACGGCTAGTGCCTGACCCGAATTGCCGATATTCAATATAGTGTTTGTAGGTGTGCTAGATTTCAAGTCGCACGAAAAGAATCTCATTTATCAGCAGTAAAAAGGATATTGAGATATCTTAAAGGAACCACTGATGTTGGTCTTTGGTATCCTAAGGGTATACCATTTGACTTAGTATATTTTTCTGATTCGGACTATGCCGGACATTTAGTTGAAAGAAAAAGTACTAGTGGTACGTGTCAGTTTCCCAGTGGATGCCTAGTTTCTTGGTTTTCAAAGAAACAAAACTCCGTATCCATCTCGACTACAGAAGCTGAATATATAGCAGCTGCAAAGTGTTGTGCTCAAATATCATGGATGAAGCAAACATTTGTTGACTATAATATAAAATTTGAAGTGATCTCAATATTATGTGATAATACGAGTGCTATTGATCTTAGCAAAAATACCGTATTACACTCAAGATCCAAACATATATATATACTATTTTTAAGATAAAAATTATATCTTATTATTAGTAATTATATATATATATGATTATTTGGGTTTATCAAAAATCTATTTTCGAAATATATACAAATAAATAATTTTTGGATTAAATATTATTCTTTTTAAATCCATCCCAAAAAATAGTCAAGGCCCAAATCCATTATAAAACCCAAAAACATATCAATATATATACATATATATATATAACCCAACATAAATCATTTTATATCAGCCCATTTTTTAAACAAAAACCCAGAAAATTAAACGTTTTAATCTAGGCCATTGATCATTTGTTTAGATCAATATAAGTTATCCATTTCGGTTAATATAAAACCGAATATAATGTTTGCACAGTGCACTCATTTTCATTCCTAACCCTAGCCTCTTCTCTAATTTCTTTTCCGCCTCTTCCTTCTCTCTGTAAACCTTAGATCAAGTTCATCGTTTTCTTTCAAAAACTCGATGAATATACACAGATACTATGCTTATTACTCATATCTCATCATTTGTAACATATGATTGAGGGTTAATCGTGTTTGGGTTGGAAAAACGAATGATTTCGATGATAAAAATCGATGATTCTTATATGAATCCATCGAGAATCATCAAATCGAACATTCGAATCACGTTTATATACATATATACTTTCGATTTGATTCGACTATAACTGATTTGATGAAACCCTAACCATTTTATTGAGATAATATGCAGGAGAAGAACGAAATCAAGGCTAAAATCAATCGGAGATAAAGAAAAATGGATGCATGCAGAGTTTTGGAAGTTAACTCAGTCCGCGACTGAGTCAACCAGGTAAGACCTGTAAGCCAGGCCAGGCTACAAGCTCAGGTATGAACAGATCTAACCCTAAATATGTGTTACTGATTTAGTTTTTGTAAAATTGAAGATTTGAAGCATCTGCGATTGAAAATTATTGAAGTATATGTGCTATTTGTGAAGACTACTTGAAAGATATGCTTGTTTCTTTTCGAAATAGACTTGGTTTATGAAATATTTGAGAAAATCGAATTCAAATATAATTAATTGCTTATACGAGATCATAAATTGAGATATATATATATATATTAGTTGAGGAATTTCTTGAAATATGTCTCTGGATTGATATGAACAAAACTTTATGTGTGATAATTTTTGATAAAATTAAGTCAAACATGACTGATTGATCAAAATTGATGTATGTAACTTGTATGTGAACTTTTGAGTGAGATACAACTTTGTTTTGATCCAAAAATTGACTATGTTTTTGTGTTATCTGGAAAAATCAAGTTGAGTATAAATGTTTAAACATATGTGATCATAACTTGATATAGACATGTACTGTGTGTAATTGTATTCTTGGTATGTGTCACTGATTTGATTAAAATAAAACTCCAGGTGTGATTTATTAGGTAAAATCAAGACTACAGTTGATTATGTGCTAGTTGTGATCAAAATTGATATATACATGTGAATTGTTAGTCAATTCTTGTGAAAAATGTATCTTGACTTGAGTTAACTGTTATTCTGGGTATAACAGTACTGAATGAATCAAACTAAACTAAGATTAAGTCAATTTATGTGGTTTATATGTTTGTCATGTATGTTGAGTGACTATATACAGTAATTGAGCACTATCACTTGAATGAAATCCAGAATTTGAACTCAATGGTATGATTGATTTATCTGAATGAATGGAAAACAATTGGATAATGATAATCTGTGGTTAATCTGAATACTTGTGATCTGTAAACATTATTTTAAATATAATGGTATCTTAATAAAGATAATCATGTTAATTTGATATAACCAAGTTCTATGTGACTAGATAGACATATATACAATTAATTTAATTTAAAATATGAACTGCCTTAAGATATGAACTGATTTGGTATAAACTGATTAAGTGTGAACTTTTCTTAATATAATCTAACTCAGTGTGTAAGATGCATAGATAATACTTAATATTGTATGATCTAAAGAATTTATGTGCTCTTATTAAACTGATCTTTTGTTCACTTAATCAAATATAACTCAGGCTTGGTTATACTCAATAATTTGATAAAGTTATATTAACTGATCAATTTGTAATTAACTATAATTTGCTCCCAACCATAACTACTGAGCAAGATGTAAATGATAATCCATGGTTAAATCAATTATATGTGTAGAATCTCTTGAATGTTATTACAAACTGAAATTGATTAGAGTAACTTAATCACTAAACACTGCTTTAATCACCTGTGTATCTTGAAATAAGTACAAAATTGTGTAAGTTATTTAGGAATGCATACTGATCTATGGTTGTGTTAATGTTTATGAGAATTATGTGCTTAAGAGTGTATCATGTATCTGGACTCATTGTATCTTATCAGTATCTATTTGAATCAATCTACAATATGTCCTGTGCTTGTGATCTTTTGAAATCTGTGCACTTGTTTGCTCTGTCAGATTTATTTGAATTCAAAATATGATATACTTCTTGATTCATTGAACTTCTATGTACTTCAATCTTTATCTTTACCTGATATATGTACTCTTGTACACTATGATTGATTAAACTGTGATGATTTAATGAAGAGTTAATATATGAATTCAAAGGCTTAAAGCAAGTAATTAAAACACAAACACACACTGCCCTCATAGAAAGACCTGGCAGGGGAGCCATGAGCACCTCTGTATCTGGATCACTGCTGTGATTAATAGCCACTTAGAGATCTTAGGAGAAAACCTCTAAAATGCCATGAAGAAATTGTGTTTACATCTGACTTATTGTTTATTCTGTGTGATTGTGTGATATTAATTGCTATATGAATTAAATGGAATTGCACATGTAATATAAATACATCAGTTGTGTTAAATGTGATATTATTCTCATTTATTCCTTATCATTTAACATAAGCTACCTATAGATATAAATGCATTATTCTGTGTTAAAAACAAAAAGGTTATTCCATTAATATCTTTGAAAAGGTGTTACACTTTTTGCATATTCAAGACAATAAACTGAACATTCTTAAATGCACAATTTGTCATCTTACTAGAGTCTATGTGTTAGGGTATGCTGCACTTCACCTTTATGTCACACAGTTTCCCAAAATATGTGCACTATGTACTTAAAACCGTTTTAAAATAATATAATTAGGCACTTAATGTCACTATTTGCCTATAACTACTATAAATATATCATGTCCTAGAATAACTAAGTAAATACCTAGGATTTGGACTTATGTGACACAACATGCTTTGGCAAACTGCACTTAATGATAAACAATATTCATGAACAGTAAAAGTGACTTTAAAATGAAATTATTTTCTAAACTGATCTTGGATTTTGAGCAAGTTACTTGCTGCATTCATACACACACTTAGACAAAGCTTATCTTCTCTACTTTACAAGTCATGAATGCAAATGCAATGCCATATTACCCTAGACCAAGACCAGCCATAACCAATCCATATCTACTTCAAGATATGTAAAAGAAACAGTTTATCCACCACAAAAATTCTGCCTTCAAAACTGTAAACACTTCCCAGTCCAGAAACCCTAACCAAGGAGCCTTGTACAGAAACCCTAGAAAAGGATTTAGAAATCACACCATTCCATTCTATCAAAGCAGAAAATTCCAAATCCCAAATGCTCAAAACCCTAGACCCTCTAAGCCTTTTCAAGCTAGGGTATACACTAGGAAATCAAACCTCAGATATGAACCAAACACAAACATAAACATAAACAGTTCCAAACCCCCTCCTCCAGACCTTGCAAACCCTTCCAACTCAAAGAAATACCTAGACCTTATCAAAAATGTCCAGCCTGGCATTTGTGTGAATCTGACTGGTAAAGTTGAGAAGGTAATCAGAACTGCTAAATGGGATGGGTTAGTCTTTCATTTGTGTAGACAGTGCTTCATACATTTTATGGGTGAATTCTATTGCAACATGAATATCATAAAGGGAGTAGATGGTGTATTGCATTTTACTACCACTGTGAACAAGAAGGTTATTTATATTGATAACAAGAGTCTAAACAGAGCTTTGCATTTACATTTACACTTGTGTGAACTTCCTTGTCATGATATTTATTCCTTGTTTGTGTTTAACAAAGCTGAGTATGAGTTAATGTTGGGTGTCCTATGTGAGTATGATGTGCCTTTGGGGTTGTGTGATGTTAACTATGGTATCCATTTTAAGCATTTTAAAGGGGTATTTCTACACTTAGCTTTAATAATTATGGCCAATGTGTTACCTAAGCCTAATCAAAGCAAGTATTTTGACTTTTATGATGTAAAACTCATTTATCTATTTTATAATAACAAGATAAACTTCAGTATATCCTATGTAATCTTGTTAAACATGATAAATGCTAATCTGGTAGGATACATTCCCTACGGTCTTCTCATTACATAGATTTTTCTAATGTGTAATGTTCACCTTCCTGAAAATTTTGCTAACTTGGGTGATTCTCATATCTCCAAAGACCATATAAGACCTCAGATCTCCCTTACAACCTGTGAACCTCAAGAGGTTGAACCTATTGTACTTCCTCCAGTACTTAGAGAAGAAGACATCTTCCTCTCAAATTATGAGTCTGTGAGAGTCATTATTAGTGAGCTTAAAACTGAACTTAAAAAGGTTAAAACAGAAAATAAGGAGATTAAGGACAAGGTGGCTTACCTAGAAAATGTAACTATATCCTGTAAGAATAGGATTTCCTATTTAGAGAACCTAGCTGGATCAAACCTATGGGAACCTAGTTTAACTGACCTAGAGATTGTGAACTCATTCCAAGTTTCAGTCTCTAATGACTTAGATATGGTTCAAGAATTAGAGGATATAGGATTGGATGCTAGAGGACCCCCCATTGAACTCTTACCTGATCTGATTCATGTTTGTGATGTGGATGGAAATGTGGTTGGACGATCTGTGTGTGCTGAACTTGAAGTGGTGTTTGATTCTGTGTTACTTAACTCTGCTGATCTGATGTTAACTTTTGTATCTTTAACTTTGTTTGTAATGATGGAACTAGATGTTGAACTTGTAATTCTCTGGAGTGTATGCACTCCTTTTTCTTTGTAATGTTAAGACAGGTGCAAATGTTTGTTCTCTTTAATCAGTGAACCACACTGATTGAAAAGGAACATTTTTTGCTTCTTATGAATATAAAATTTGCATTCTGTTACATTCCCTTGCAGTACTATATTTATACCTTTATGAATCACTAATATGCATCTACAGGTACTGTTGTCAATATACTAAACGGTTGTACTGATAAACTAAGGAAATGATTTCAGTTTGCTGATAATTGAGATAGTTAAACAGTTTGATATCATAGAACTACAACTGCTTTGTTTAAATCTGACTAGTCTACTAACCGGTTGTATTCAGTCCACTAGTTCAAAGAATATATATATATATTTATGGATTAGCAACTGTGTATAATAATCATTTTACAGATTAACAAGTTCATTTCTTAAAAACTCACACAGTGCACAAACAAAATGCAAAAGAAGTGTATTTGACATTTACACACTCAGACACATCACTCAAGTATGAAAGGTACACACTGTTGGACTTATTCAAACTGTATTGTAATAATTGTTTATTTAACTTATAACATGATAAGTTAGAATCAGTTTAGAACAATTTGAATGTAAACAGTTGGTTCCTTAGAATGTAGTAGTGTTTATCCAATGTAAATTGCAAGAACGGTTATGAGTTTAGATAAAAAGCACTGAAATAGCATGTATTAGTCTTCTGGAAATGTAACAATACAAGACATAGAATGTATTAGGCTCTCACATGTGTAACAATTTTTATTGCAAGACTGTACTTTGTATTATTAAATCTGTACAACTCAACAGGGTCATACGTACTTCTACTAAAACATCATGCATGCAACTGAACTAAAATCAAGGATAAACAGTTATATATGTTAGTTCAAGTTTAAAAGACTTGCGTAAAATAAGTTTGTATTTGCAGTTAACTCTTTTTGTGATTGCTTAAAATGAAACTATGTTTTTTTTCAAATGTCATAGTATGATTTAATCAAGGTCTAAAATCACAAAATTACATGCAATTGAACTTAGTTAAGTCCTACAAAGTTCGATATATATACTTGATAATTCTTTAAATTGAAAAGTTATGCATGAAAAAAAAACTCGAATCACAAGACTAGTTTAAAAGGTATAAGTAAGTGAATGTTTTTTTATAAAAAGAAGTTATATCTTTAAACTGCATTTAGGATGTTTTAGCAGAGTCTTAAAATCTGAAATTTTGCATGTAACAAGGCCAAATAAAACGTGCATAAATGAATTACACTTAACATGTTTTCTTGCTATAAGGACTATAAAACTATCATTGTTTGCTTAAGGTAAATTCCAGTTGTATACTATGCCATGATATTTTTCTTATTTAAACAATTTTTTCACATTGCTTTTGACCATAACAGCTATATTCTTATTCAAGCTATGTATACTTAACCAAAAAAATCCCATGCTTAATCAGAAATTAGACTGCATGAATGAAACTGAAAACCAATCAGAAACTACTTGCACTTCTTCACATATTCCATGTCTTAACATGATCATATAGCTTCTAAATTGGGATTCACCTACTTTTTGTTATCTTCCAAACAAAAGGGTAAGATAATTTAAAGTATTTTATTGTAAACTAAAGGGAAATAAAAAGGGAAAAGAGTACTTAAATGAATTTAGACCCCTCAATTTTTCAAATGCTTAATTTTTCTAGATAATCACTATGCTTCAATATTTTTGAAATATCTAACAAGGTTTTACAGGATTTATCCTAAGAGAGGAATCAAGCTGAGTCCCATAAACTGTATGTACAAAAATATTTTAAAACTCATGTATACACCAAGGGGAAACACACACTTGAAAATTTTAAATTTTATATTTGTTTGGAAAATACCAAAAAGGGGAAGATTGAAAGGATATCTTCGATATATTATTTATTTTGGTATTTGTACAATTAAACATAAAATATAAGAACACTTAGATCCTCTACATTAGGACATGATTTTAATTGATCCAGATCAAAGTCAAATAGTCAAACCAGCTAAATTATTTTCAAGACTATTTAGAAAAGAGATATTCCATTATTCTAAAAACATCAAAATTATAATTTATGGAATATATCTCTAAGGCAATTTGATCAAATAATAAATATCAAGTTATGGTATTTTTTAGATCACAGTTGCAACATCAATAAGGCAACAAGCTCGAATAAGGAATATATCAGAAATATTCTTTAGAGATCTCGTGCTAAATCAAAAAAATTTTACTCTTCGCTCCTAAATATATTTTACATCCTTCAAATGATTTTTTTTCAAAGTTTACTAATATTCATGGTTGAAGTATTAATATCCATTTTTACACCCGTTTTGTGTGTTCGTAAAGTAATTTTCTCCCGTTTCGTAAAATCAGCATTTCTCGGAGAAAATTATTCAAAAATACTCAAAAATATTTCCCACCACTCAAATACATTTTATATATTAGGAAATATATTTTAAGTATCTATACAAGTCAAAACTTTGGTCAAAATATCCATCTCTTTCTTTCCAAGACCAATAGTATTTTTATTCGGAAGTAAAGGCTGACAGAATCGCTTTAAATCTAAATATAAACTTCCATATACTAGAATTACCTGAAATTTGTTATGGATTACTTAAATGGTATTTTATATGCATGGTAAAAATTTCGTAGCGTTTCGATAATTTTGTCCGGGCACGAATTTCGAGGTAGTTGGTCCCACAGTTGACCACGTTTGACCTAGCTACCATTGACCATTATTGACCAAAATTTTCAAGACATCATTTTATAATATTTAGGTAATTATCATATTTTTTATGATATTTTTTAAGAGTATTTAGGGTGGTCATAATTAATAGTGCTTAATCCTTAATTAAAGCAATTAAAGAATGATTAAAAGAAAAGGAAAATATATATTTAATATATATATATATATATATATATATATCAGATGAGATTTGAATGAATACTAGCTTGTGCTTCCTTCCCACTTGCAAAGAAACACAACCTACTTGCCATGTCATCAATCCATGTGATACACTCCATCCACCATCCATTCCTTCTCAAATCTTAACCATTCATTCCACCCAACTTCCTCTATAAATAAACCCCCACCCCAACCCATTTTAACAAAGCTAAAGAGACAAATACTTTCTGGGAATTTTTCAAGAAGTGCCTCTCTTCATCTCTTTCAAATTCTATACACACACTTCTTCTCAAAAACCTTCTCTCTTTTAAATATATACACATATACTTAAGGTTTTTGATATCCAAGCTTAGCTTCACCCAACCAAGCTTGTTCCCACCAAGTGAGCTCATCCACCACCACTTTACGGCCTTTCGAAGGGCTACCCAAGTTCGTCCATAATGCCAAAATCCGGCCGAACCTCCGACGAATTTTTCCGGCGAACATTTCCGACCGTTTTCCAAAAGTGGTGAGTTTTTAGCTTCTTCTTTGGTTTTCTTTATTTTGAGCTTTGTACTTAATTTCTATACTTCATCTCAAGCTTTAATTCAAGATCTCCTATAAAGAAGGTTCTATAAGAAAAGAGAACGAAGATTCGAACTCGGAATTCGAATAAGTACTTGATCTTCAAACCGAAGCTTTAAATGAAGAAGATCTATAATATACAAGTAATTAAATCTCTAAATAACTCCTCACGAGTGAGATTTCATAAATCTCTAAATAACTCCTCACGAGTGAGATTTCATATTTGACATTGCGAGTTGGTCAATTACTTGCATTTTATTTATCTCGACCTTGACCAACATATTTTGTGAATATAGTATAATTACGAAAGGTATCGTTTTATAATCTCGCTAACATCTCTAGTGTTCCGAGAGATTATAAATCGATCAATAGTGATCTTCGTGATTTTTTCAAATATAAGAGACGGATTAAATCACACGAGTTGGCTAATTACTCGCACTTTTATTATTTGGATCTTGGCCAACACATAGTTCATGTATATAGTCCAATTACGAAAGATATCGTATAATCCCCTTCTAGCACCTTAGTGTTCCGTGGGGGTTTTATTCGATATATATAAACTTCGTAATCGTCCGTCTAAGCTTCAAAGGTGGATTTAATCACACGAGTTGACCAGTTACTTTGCATTTTATTTATCTCGATCTTGGTCAACGCATAGTTCGTGTATATAGTATCATTACGAAAGATATCACTTATTACCCCTTCTAGCATCTTCAGTGTTCCGGGGGATTATAAGTTGATCAATAGTAAACTTCGTAATCATCCACCTAAATTTCAAAAGCACAAATTCAAAGCCAATTACTTGCACTTTTATTATTTGGAACTTGGCTTAGAATCATAGAACCTATAAAGTTGCTTGAAGTTAAAAGTATACTTTGACCACAAAATCGTCAAATCATAAGTATACTAAATCCATAAGCCTAAGAGCTTAAAAGGATAGGTATAATTCCGAGATTATAACCAAAGTATTCTTCAATCCATAAATACATAATCGAAAGAAGAAGAATACAAAAGAAGTCATAAGCCATAGTGCTTATACATATATACAAGACTTCTTATTACTCCGATAAACATATATTTTATAAAGACGGAGTAATCATAAGTATACTTGACACATACATATATATTCTGACTTAAGTATACGTATTGAGCTTGAAGATCAAAGAAGTCATAATCCATATTGATTATACATATAAAGGACTTCTTATATTACTCCAATTAACATATAATCCATAGAGACGGAGTAATCAAAAGTATACTTGATATAACATTTTATATCTCATGTCAAGTATATATATAGAGTATTAATATTCTTTTTTGAATATTATACTATCTTTTGGGATAGTACCGTAACATACTAGTTCAACACATATTTTCTCTATACTTTGTATTTTGTGGATTGTCTTATTAGTTTCGCAGTGCGGTGAGGTGACGTGAGGTGATCTTCATTCTAAGACCCAAGTCTCATACGCACTAGCGGGGAGTTAGTCGTATTTGTACCATGAAGAAGAGGAAAGGCCCAAGACCGGATACTAAGATCCGAGACCGGTGAAAGCTAAGGAAGCCAAGTCCACACAAGGGATATACATCAACTTTGAAGAGATAGTGTAACGCCCCCAAATCCGGGGTCAAGGGATTTGGTCGTCACTATGAAACCTCAATCCAAATCAACCTGTTAAATCAATAAATAAATGCCAGCGGAAGATATTTATCATTTATGACCCCAAACTAATCCAAGATCTTTTAAGGTTACAGTTCTAGAAATAAGAATTCTAAATTCCACCAATAAATTTTTACTTTCTTTTAAAACTCTTTTCGATAAATTCCGAACTCAAAGCTAAACCCCCTAGTATAACTTCGAAAAGAAGTATACTAGGCCCAACCATAAAATACACAACTATAATATAATATGATATAAACAACTTTATATGATAAAACTTACACTAGTGCGCAAACCCTGGACCAACCACCTTTCAAAAGCTTCTTCTCTGCTTCCTCGAATTAGGCGGCTAAACAGCGCAAGCTAGTCCTCACTGGAGGTTAAATTTAAAAACAGGCAAGTATGAGCGAAAGAAATGCTCAGCAAAATCATTATAGCAAATATAGGGTCGTTCTGATATAAAACCGACATCTACAATAGCGCAGATCATTTTAAAATCATAATTGCTGAAACAGAAAATTTGTTAAAGAATCGGATAATTGTTTTTCACTGTATTCAAAACTCTTTTTGATATTTTCGAGCGAAATGCTTCAGCAATACTCTGAATCTTGACGTGAATAAAACTCGTAAAACAGTGTTTACGGCAATATCGTAAACACAATAACATGAAACAATGATTATGGAATTGAATCATTGATTTTATTTAAAACTGAACTCTTGATATCAATACTTATTTTGTTTTTATATCAAATTAGATATCACTACGAACTTTGATGCTCACAACATCCCATACTGAAGTCAACACTAATCATCTGTACTAATACCACCTTTGATATTTAACAACAAACTAAGTATCCACAAAATCAGAAACTGAATCCAAAACTGCATTTTACCTTTAATCCAAAACACAAAAAGCTGATAAATCATTTATTCTATAAATATCAGAAATGATATGATAATTTAGATTGGGATCATTCTCCGACGGACGTACTATCACATGCTGATCAGCCCGTGTGATAGCACTGGTTCATGTTTCGTAGAAACATGTCCCCAAAACACGAGTACTCAAATAAAAAGGCAATATACCTGCTTGTGGCAAAAATTATGTCATAATATTTCATATGACACTTAGAAATAGCTCTCCGCTGGACCGTTGGTCCCGGTCACTTACGCAATTATGATCAAATCTTAAAACGTTTTATTGAGAAAGGGTCATAATAATTGACACTCGAAATAATTTTATTCCCCCATGTACTTGGGTAGGAATATTCGTAACCAAATCATCTTTCTCAAAATCCAAAACATTTGTAAATCCAGTGATTTGATAAGTAAAATCACTTAGCTATTCTAAACATAGAATAGTAGAAGAGTACTTGCATAAACATAATCATTTAATTCAGCGATATGTAAAATATTTATCTATTCCGAATTGAGAATATGGAAAGCAATACTTGCATAATGAGATTCAAAATAAATATCACTTGAACAATAAGTGATGATAGGGATACTTGCCTTTGGGTTTTTAACAGTTAGTCACACTCGTAGAAACGCAATTATCTCAGTCTAGCATCTCAAGGCATCACTGTCTTTTACTTCGCTAAATCTCTGATCTGCTGCTCATGCAGTGCTGCTACTCAATATTCCATACTAATCAACTCTAGTCTTCATCCATTCCATCTGGTCCTGATTGTCTTGAAAGACTCGTATCTATAATTAGAAAATATCATTTTAACCGTCTAAACGATAATTACTCGACGAACTGCGCGTCAAAATCCTATCGTCTACCCATACGATAGCCCACACATAATTACAACAGTCAACACAAGAATCTTGACTCACGTACGCACATAATTCACTTAACTTATAAACACATAATCCACATATCACATAATTCATACAACACATGACTCGGTTGGCCAAAAGGTCCGACTAGGTAAGTTTAAAACTGAAATCGGGTTAAAATACGTCTTTTTGTTAAATACGCGACTCAGAATTAACTTACAAAACAAGCGACCTTTCGAAACAAAAAGGATTTGGGTCTCGAGAGTATTTTTAATGAAATAGAAATATTTTTCTGAGTCTAGACACGTTCATTTCGTATTAAACGGACAAACGGTTTATTTATTACGAATAAAATAAGAATAAATCAAAACAAATTATAAATAATTGAATCAAATTATGATTTTCGAAAATAATAAAAGATAATAATTTGAAATCGAAATAAATATTTTAGAAAAAATTTCGAAATAACGTCTTTGTAAAACGGAGTTTTCCTGGGGTCATACCCCTCAAAATCAATCCCACACAACACAATCCAACTGTACTCAAATAAAATCAATAAATTTAAAACACACAATAATTTATATTTAACATATAAACACGCCAAAAGTGACTTCTATAACAACTTCTAAAAATTATGAAATAAATATATAAACACTAATATGCTATAATATACACAAGTATGAAAGTGGAATTTTGAAATCGTTACCCAAAATAAAATTCTGACCACCCCGAAGAGAATATCTGATGTCCGGAAAATATCTCCAAAAAAATCCAAAATTAATAGCGATAGATATATACACGCTGAGATGCCATGTGGCGTAATTACCGCCTCCAAACTCTTTTTCTATGACCCGAAAATAAATTAAAACGGAAAATATGCTCCGCAAATTTTCTTCTCAAATCCTTACAATATATATACCTATGCGTAGGTATTGAAGCGCTGATCGTTTATATATATAACAATTGAAATTTGGATGTACGGTTTGTAAGATATGAATTTTTGAAAATTGAAAACATATAAATAGTGGAAAGGTAGAAAGACAGAAGAGGTAACCTGGGGGAATAAAAGAAAAATGGGGAGGGAGTAGTACACGGTCTCGGGGGGTACGTGGCTACCCAGGTGGGGGTGTGGGGTGTTTAAACGTTTTCTATTTTTTTTGTTTTGCTTTGTTTTTTTTATTTTTTCTTTTAACTAAAAAATCAATACAACATAATTAAAATTAGCCCAAAATTAATAAATAGTGGGGAATAATATTTAATCAAATAAATATAAAATTTGTATCAAAATTCCCCAAAAATTATGAATATTTCAAAAATGCAACAATATAAAATATTTGGAAGTCCCACGATTTAATAAAAATAAAAGTCTGATTTTTGTGGGGTTTGACATCCCGGTAGGGGGCCCGGTCCGATAATTTTTTATGAAACCGAAATATTTCTAAAATTTTCAGAATATTTAAAAACTAATAAAATAAAATTTGCATAATTTTTAAAACATTTATAAATCGCGCGTCATATCCGTATTTTACGATTTACCGAACAAACATGCGGGTAAATATAACCCGAAAAATTTCCAAAATAATTTTAAAATTCTCGAAATATTCAAATACTAATAAAATATTAGTTTCATGATTTTTGAAATATTCTGGAATTTAATATTGAATTTACACTCATATATCGGATCCAAAAATAGATTACTTAGCCGCTAAGTAACTATAAAAATGATACAATTTAATACCAGATTTGGATAATTATCAAAATCGAACTTCTTATAAAACACCCTATGAGAAAATATTATAAAAATATCCCGTCTCTCAAGAATACGGGTTTTATTGATCTACCGAAATGATTAGCGTATCGAAAATTTTTTGACGGGATGCGCACAGGTCAAACCGTACTCCGGATTGAAAAGGTTAAAACACGAAAAATATCCGGAATTACCAGATTAGCCTAGGAAGGAGTTTGCCGAAGAGTTTCGGGTTGTAAAAACGCATAAACGGTTGAAGTTGGACGATTCCCGACTTTATAAAATAGTTTTGTAATTACTCAGAAAATAATTATTAAATCTATAAATCCTTATAAAATCATATAACACTCCAAAAATTACCAGAAAAATACCAAAATTATCTATACTTTATTCTGGACATATGAAAATCAAAATACTTACACTTTATCACATATAAACACCCAAATATAAATATCAATCAACAGATGATTCACCAAAATTCCCATTATAATCATATAATAATTATTTATTGATAAAAATAATTGCACGATATTTCCTAGATATAACAAAACAATTTCAATTTACCAATATCAATAAGATCGGCCTTCAAATAACTTTTGAAAATAATACATTTAAGTAAATATTTTCAGGAATTAACAAGGATCGATATAACACTTAACAATTAACACATTACCATTTAATAACACCAACTTGTCAAACAGGAATAAAATATTCACCATTTTATTCCTTCTAAAACATAAAAAGCACATGTTAGGTCACACACACTGTAGAAGGGGGTTGAATACAGTGTTTATCACAATCAAATCGAATTAAAGAACACAAGTAACAAAAAACAAGCTTTATTAAACTCTGTTACAATATGGAACTGTCCTCTCTCAGTGATGAACAAATTATCACGAGAGCTGCTAGGGTTACAATAAATAATAACTTCGATTATGATAACACATATAGTGTAAACCCTATGTCTGTGTTTATATACTACACAGTTACAAGATAATCGCTAATTGATATCGAATATGATTTTGTATCCTAAAATATATCAACTAGTTATCTTTACTTCCAAGTATTCTATTCTTCATAGAATTCCTTCTTCATGCATATCTCTTCTTGCGTTTGTCTTGATCTTCTTTCCTTACAATCAGCCGCCTTCCTTATCTGAAAGTCTCTTTAAGTCCTGATATTAACTTCTGATAAATATCTCCCGATAACTTAAGTTCTGACAACTTTAAGTTCTGACTTCAGTATAAATGCTGATTTCCAGTTAAGTACTGATTTTTCCTGTTAAGTAAGATCTGAAAACTAAACACAAATCATATTAGTCATAACATTATCAAATATATCTAACAATCTCCCCCAACTTGTAAATTAGCATAATATACAAGTTTAACATATATTTGATGATGTCAAAAACATTAAGTACAAATGCATGAGAATTTGACTAGATAACTACAACTTACAGTCCTTGTAACTTTACCATTTTTAACTTCTGATAACAGCTTCAGTTTGTATACACATCAGAATTTAATCAGTTGTAGATCTTTGACTTGGCTTCAATTACTGATCTCTTTGATATCAGGAGTTGTTCTGAGATAGTTCTTTAACAAACATCTCTCAGCATATTCAAGTTCATTAACCATCCTCCTTTTAACATTCTTCAATTCAACTGTATCTTCACCAATTTGAAAGATAGCAGCCCTGAGATCATTTATTCTAGCTTTTCTTATTTCCTGATCTAGTCTGATCAAATATGCCTTGCTAGACTCAAGATTGAATTCCACAGCTTTATAACCCAAAAAGGTAGTTATAATCTTAGCAGAGTTAGGCTTCATCTCGACAATACCACCCTTGTGATCTCTGTACTTGGGACAGTATGTGCTGTCAGAATTTACAGAATAAAGCTTCTTCTGTCTATGAATTTGAGTCTTCAAATAATTTGCAGCACCATCTGTTAATCTATTCTTCACTTGAAGTAAGAATAGAACATGTTCTAGTTCATCATAATATTTCAGTGGTATAGCATTCTGCCTAATATGGTATACCCTTCCATCTGTCATAAAATATAACAAGATGTGTTCTTTCAAGAAGGTATGGTAAATCATCTGTACAGATTCAAGCTGATTCAATCTTTCAGGAGTTGCTCCAACACCTGGTTCACTTAAAGAAGTTAGATCATTGGTTGTATTATGTATTCTTCTTTCATCAGCACTACCCAATCCAGATTTATCTCTTGCTTCTTTTCCTGTGACCACTATTGCTTCAAAACCACTTGTTGCAGTCTTCAAAGGTTGAGTCTGTTTAGCTTTGGTGAATCCTGGTAGGAGTAACTTTGAAGGTTTAACATGAGCAATGTCAGAGGTTTCCTTTTCCTTATCTTCTGATATCAAGCAAACTTGAGCTATGTCAGAGGTTGCTTGCTTCATTGTCATATTAGAACTTACTATATCTTGACTCTGAACAACTTGAGCCATGTCAGAGGTTGTTTGAGAAATCTTCCTTTGTATCAGAGTAAGACTAGCATCTTCATCAGATATTTCTTCATCCATAAATGGTACATAAACCTTTACAGGTTCATCAACTTTTTCCTTGCCCTTGGACCTTGGATCTATCTCCATTTGTGATTTGGCCTTGGTTGCCTCAGGATTTGTCCTTTCTTTTATCACAATGCCTTTAACCTTAGGAAGTTTCTTTTCACCAACAGAAGCTTTAGATTTGGAGTTGACTTTTTCTAACTTAAGTCTAGCTTCTTCTTCCTTTAGACTCTCAAAGTCCATTCCTGGATTTTCTTTTAGAAATAAATGTCTTGAAATTTCCCCATCAAGTTCCAGATGTTCATCAGAACTTATCCTTTTACCAGTATCAGAACTTATTCTTCTCCCAGTATCAGAACTTGTTCTTTGACTTGTAGTTCCAGTTTTGCTTGATGAAAAACCTTTACTTTGACCATGACCTCCACCCATTCCAGAGTTTCCCTGGTCATCTTTTTCATCATCCTTTCCCTTCAGTGACTTTACAGTTTTGCATTTGGACTTAATTACTTTCTCCCCCTTTTTGGCATCAGCAGGTAAAAGAAGAGAGAGAAGCAATTCCACTGAGGATTGGATCTCATTGAGTTGATTTTGATGAGAAGCTTGATTCTTCAAAATGTCATCAATCTGAGCCTGTTGCTTCTCCTGAGTTTTCTCAATGTTCTCAATTATGTCAAAGGTAGGTTTGAAAAACCTTTTCTTGTCCAGCTTGGCAACCATATCTTGCTGATTTAAGGATTCTTGAATCTTGTCTACCTTGGCCTGAGTTACAGATTGTTGACTTTGAAGGTGTCTTGTACTGAGTGTAGTAACCCTGAGTTGTGTCTTGAAATCATCATTGACTAGCATCTCATCAGCCTTTGACAAGTGCTCAGCAAGTATGTTTGAAGTAGGAACGAAATCAACTTTGTTCCATTCCTTGGTCCACTCCCTTCCTCTAGGAGTTTCACTCCAAGGTACTGGTGCATCTCCTCTAACAAACTTTTTAACAAGATCAGCTTTTGAAGGAGCTTGTGGAGGTGCATGTCCTGATGGACCAGCTGCATCAGCATCTACATTGACAACAGCTTCACCAGTAAGTTCAATATTAGCAGCATCAAAACTTGTAGAATCAGCATCATCACCTTCCAATGATAAAAGAATGGTATGAGAGGTTATTGAGACTTCAACATCATCCTCTAACTGCTGATGTCCAACTAAGTTTTGATCAACAGCCAAACCTTGATGCCCACCTAAATTCTGATTTTCATCATCCAGATTCAGAATTGGTGTAGAAGGAATATCTTCATTAAAATCAGCATCTAGAATCGGCATCCGATTTGTTGACTCGTGATTGGAATGGCATCAAAGTTGGAGCACTTATCGACGAATGCCTTAGTGATACAATCAAAGAAAAAGCTCCATTCCTTCCTGATATTTGCTCTTTTCAATTGTCCAAGCTTTCCCAAACTGCTCTCATAGCCCAAACTGGCCATGAGCTGCTGAAGAACAGGGTCCTCCACTGTTGAGAATATATAGCCTTCTGGTAAGAGAAGAGCTTTACGAACGGCTCCAGGAGTGACCACATGTTTAACATCATTGACTTCAAATACGATGCTTGGAGTACCAGTAGAACCACCATCATCAAAAATCCCAGTTCGCCAAAACGTCAGTACTTGTTGGCTGAAATGGCTTGAGGTTGGGTCAAAGCATACCCAATCTCACTATTTGCTAAGAAATCTTGCATAAAGTGCAAATCTGATGGAGCTTCAGCCTTGTTCAAGATTGCAGCATAGTTGTTTGGTACAAACTTGGCTCCATCAACAATTAAATCCTTGGGTGCCATGAGAAATAAGTGAGAAATAAAATTACCTGTAAGGTGTTTGATAAAATGTCTGTAAAGAAACCGTCAGAAATTGTGAGAGAGAATAAGAAAAGAGAAAGAGTAGAATACGAATGAAAATTAAAGATTTAAATGTCTTTTATCTCTTTTACTTAGACACCCCACGTGACAGCAGTTAATAAGTAGTGGAACAGACCTTTACACCTGTCAAACATGTAGTAGTTAAGGCAAAAGTTAATGGGCACGGTAAATAAGCAACTATTACTCATCACTTGCAGTTTTTCAAGGAGAAAACCGTCCCACTAACCAAGTAATCCCATTAAATAAATGAATATTACTGCTTTATCTCTCATAAGCCAATATTCTGAAAAATATGATCGTTGAGGTAATGACCAAAAATAAACCAAGTAAAGAAATACTGCCACGTCAGCATCAGAACTTGATTATTATCAGAATTTAAAAGGTCATCAGAACTTGATTATTATCAGAATTTAAAAGGTCATCAGAATATGAAATGACTCAGAGACAAAATCTTGCAATAAAGTAAAATTTCATTAATATATCAAATGAATACATTTCATGAAACTTAAATTACATGCATAAAATTACAAGATTGCCCTAGTCTAAAATCTCTAACATCAACAGCCTTAGTCCTAGTCTAAAAGACTGACAAAGCTGATAGTGAAGAGAAACAGGAAGATTGCAATTAATTCTTCTTCTTTCTATCTTCAATAAAAAGAATAGCAAGATGAATGATTCTCTCCTTCTGACGAAGAGAATGGAGATGAAGATTTCTTTGGACAGTCAACAAGTCATTTTTACTGATTTCTGGAAATTGAATCCAGAGATTAGAAGGAATGTTGTTTATAGGATAACAAGTTGGAACTCCATTGTTCCATATAGTCACCTTGTCTGAGCCATAGCAGTAAAACCAACCAAACTGAGTCATTGTTTGAGAGAAAAAAGAATTGATTTTTACTGAAGGATTATTGGTCAGTTATATAGACAAGGGAAGACCAAGGGATGCATGGAATGTGAAACGAAAAGAAGTCAAGCTTCGTCTCCCTAGACCGATGAGTAATAATGAGAGCCATTGGAAGCTTAAAACAGGAGTTAATGAGCACACGAAACAAGTAAAAAATACTATGCATTTACGAGTACCACTAACCCAAATTATGTTGACTGTTTATATCTCACCCAGACATATTCTGATTTTATATATGACTGTTTCAGATTTAACCACAAATAAGTCAAGTAAAGAATCAGGATTTAATACCAGAACGTAGACTTATATCAGAACTTAACAGTCATCAGAATATGGTTCCTTAACTCGAAAAGAGAATGTTCTATTCCTATAATTCTTCACACAAGTACTGATATGTTTCATTAGAACTTAAACATTAGAACTTCCATCAGAACTTATCCTCATAATTTATGCAATTAACACTTAAACTGTTCATCTAAAATAATATTTATCACCACAGTAATTATCATCATTCATATGGAGTGTTTGTGTGTGCAGTAAGCTAAATATCAAATAAAGATTAAAGTCTGATTCACTTCAGTGCATCTTAGAAATAAGGCATAACTAGGAACTTTGCTCAAAATCTGTCATTATTCTGAAGTCTACTATAGAATGAGTTCATGCATGAGTCCACATCAACTGTGTTGTGCTCATTTTATGCATCTTTTGAAATTCCATTGTACAGTGGCTTCTCAATGTAAGTGAGTCACGACTGCTTATCAGAATTTATGTTATTGTCAGAGTATTTCTCTAGTAATTTGAGAATGTGAAAAGTCACCAAGAAAACTTTATTTTGCTTTTCAAATGCATATAACTTAATACCAACAATGCACTTGGGTCGTCCCTTCCACATTTTTACTATAGATCTCAAAGGAGTACCTGATTTTTATTTATGTTCTTTTCTTTTTCTTTTGATAAGTGAGGCTTGTCAGCACTTAGTACATCCATCAGATTTACCAACATCAGAACTTAACAGATAAGAAGCATTATTCTAGTTTTTGACTTAGTAACAAGATACACAAAATAAACTTTAACTAAGCTCAATATCAGAATTTGCTTGTGTTAAAAGATTTCCACATAAACAATTACTTCATACACGGGATCTTTAGTATATTAAAGATTACTAGGTCAATATCTAGCACAGTTATCCTCATTGGATTGAATAGTCACATAAACATTCATATCACTATCAGAGTTTAGAAATTCACATCAAACAACAATCAGCACTTTAGCAATTTTTAATTTAAGCATAGAATACACAAAGATAGTAATATCTGTAAATACTAATCATAAAGTCTGATGTATCAGAATATAAACTAAGCAAATTTAGAGAAAGAACCTGAAACCATTCCAAGTTCATTTACCAATCTTGTAAAAGTAGCTTCACATAGTGGTTTGGTGAAGATATCTGCTAGTTGTTGATCTGTTGGAACAAAATGCAATTCCATTGTACCTTCATCCACATGTTCCCTTATGAAGTGGTACCTAATGCTGATGTGCTTTGTCATTGAGTGCTGAACTGGATTACCTGTCATAGCAATAGCACTTTGATTATCACAGTAAATAGGAATTTTAGAAAATTCTAACCCATAATCCAGTAACGGGTTCTTCATCCAAAGAATCTGTGCACAACAGCTTCCTGCAGCAATGTACTCTGCTTCTGCAGTTGATGTGGAAATTGACTTCTGTTTCTTGCTAAACCAAGAAAACAATTTGCCTCCTAGAAATTGGCAGCTTCCACTTGTGCTTTTCCTGTCAATTTTACATCCTGCAAAATCTGCATCTGAGTAATCTATTAGCTTAAAGTCTGATTCTCTAGGATACCACAATCCCAGATCAGCTGTACCCTTAAGGTACTTGAAAATTCTTTTCACAGCTGTTAAGTGAGGTTCTCTTGGATGTGCTTGAAATCTTGCACAAAGACAGGTAGCATACATGATATCAGGTCTACTTGCAGTTAGATAGAGTAATGAGCCAATCATACCTCTGTAATCAGTAATATCTACTGATGTACCAGTATCCTTATCCAATTTTGTTGTAGTGGCCATAGGAGTGGATGCACTTGAACAATCTTGCATTCCAAATTTCTTCAACAAGTTTCTGGTGTACTTAGATTGACAAATAAAAGTTCCTTCTTCATTCTGCTTGACTTGAAGGCCCAGAAAATAGCTGAGTTCTCCCATCATACTCATTTGATATCTCGACTGCATCAGCTTGGCAAACTTTTTACAAAGTCTGTCATTTGTAGAACAAAAAATGATATCATCAACATATATCTGCACCAAAAGTAAGTCCTTTCCATGGTTGAGATAAAACAATGTTTTGTCCATAGTCCCTCTGTTAAATCCACTTTCCAGAAGAAACTGAGCTAGTGTCTCATACCATGCTCTTGGAGCTTGCTTAAGACCATAAAGTGCTTTGTCAAGTCTGTAGACATGATTAGGAAATTTTTAATCTACAAAACCTGGAGGTTGTTCATTATATACTCCCTCTTCCAATTCTCCATTGAGAAAAGCACTTTTCATATCCATTTGAAAGACTGTAAACTTTTTATGAGCAGCATAAGCCAAAAATATCCTTATGGCTTCCAATCTAGCAACTGGTACAAATGTTTCATCATAATCAATTCCCTCCTGTTGAGAATATCCTTTTGCAACCAGCCTTGCTTTATTTCTTGTAATTATGCCATCACTATCAGTTTTATTTTTAAACACCCACTTTGTACTAACAACAGATCTGTTCTTTGGTCTTGGCACTAGGGTCCAGACTTTGTTTCTTTCTAATTCATTTAACTCTTCCTGCATTGCTTGCACCCAATCAGCATCCTCAAGAGCTTCTTCCACTTTCTTTGGTTCAGTCTGAGAGAGAAAAGAGTGATAAAGACATTCATTTGATGTAGCTGTTCTAGTTCTGACACCTGCATCAGGTTTTCCAATAATTAAGTCAGGTGTATGTGCTTTAGTCCACTTCCTTGCAGATGGAAGATTTTCTCTAGAACTGGATGCTCCCCCATGATCCATGCTGTCTTCATCAACATTTTCTGATTCTCCCCCTGAAATTATGCTCTCCGAGTTTGATCCTTCAGAATTTGAGTTTCCAGAAATATTAGCACTTGAGTTTCCAGAATTATCAGAACTAGGCCCATCAGAACTTGATGAATCTGAACTTGAAGATCCTGTTGTAGGTTCTGATGCTTCTTAAAATGTGGTTGTATCTTTAGTATGCTCCCCCTGCACAGGTGCATCTTCCTTTTGCGTAGTCACCATAATTTCAATAACATCAGAGTTTAATCCACCAGAGTTTGCAGTATCAGGATTTAGACTGTCTGGATTTTCAATATCAGAATTTAAAACTTCATTCTCAAATCTCAGCTGATCATGATCATTGAAATCTTCAAGTCCTGTAAGTTTCTTATCATCAAAAGAGACGTCGATAGATTCCATGACAACCCTTGTTCTTAAATTGTAGACTCTGAAGGCTTTTGTGGAAAGTGGATATCCAACAAAAATTCCTTCATCAGCTTTTAGATCAAATTTGGATAGCTGTTCAGGATGAGTCTTAAGAACAAAACACTTGCATCCAAATACATGAAAATACTTCAGATTTGGCTTCTTTTTCTTCACCATCTCATATGGTGTTTTTCCATGCTTGTTAATGAGTGTTGCATTCTGAGTAAAATAAGCAATATGCACAGCTTCAGCCCAAAAGTAGGTTGGCAACTTTGCTTCATCAAGCATAGTTCGTGCAGCTTCAATAAGAGTTCTATTCTTTCTTTCAACAACTCCATTTTGTTGTGGAGTTCCAGGAGCAAAAAATTCCTGCTTTATTCCATGGTCTTTGCAGAACTCTTCCATAATCAAATTCTTGAACTCAGTGCCATTATCACTTCTTATGATCTTCACAGAATCTTTGACCAATTTATCCAGTTGCTTGACATGATCAATCAAAATAGATACAGTTTCATTTTTTGTGTGCAAGAAATACACCCATGTGTATCTGGTGAACTCATCCACTATGACCATAACATATTTCTTCTTTATAATAGACATGACATTCTCTGGACCAAATAGATCAACATATAGTAGCTGATAAGGCTCAAGAATTGATGATTCAGTCTTGCTCTTGAAAGAAGATTTTCTTTGTTTTACCTTCTGACATGAATCACAAAGGCCATCAGGAGCAAATAGTGATTTTGGCAAACCTCTCACAAGATCTTTCTTGACTAGTTCATTTATATTGTTGAAATTTAAATGAGAGAGTTTCTTGTGCCAATTCCAGCTTTCTTCAATTGATGCTCTACTTAACAGACAGATTGCAGAACCATCAGTACTTGTTGAAAGCTTGGCTTCATAAATATTACCATGCCTGTATCCCTTCAGAACAACTTTGCTTGTAGATTTGCTTACAACTTCACAGTGTTCTTCAAAGAAATCCACATGATAACCTCTGTCATAAATTTGACTCACACTCAGCATATTGTGTTTAAGTCCTGAGACCAGAGCTACTTTTTCAATGATGACATTCCCCAGATTGATATTGCCATATCCCAAGGTTTTTCCCATATTTCCATCTCCATAAGAAACACTTGGGCCAGCTTTCTCCACAAAGTCTGATAGCAGGGCTTTATTTCCAGTCATATGTCCTGAATATCCACTATCCAGAACTAGGATGTTTTTCCTGTTGCCCTGCAATCACAAAGACCACTAATGATTAGTTTTAAGGACCCATACTTGCTTGGATCCTTTGGCCTTATTAAGTTTGTTAACATTTGCAGCGGATTTAGCATCAGAGTTTATGTTAACATTTTTCTTATCAGCATTTACTCCATCAGACTTTGTATCAGAACTTACACTAGAAGGAACAATGCTAACTTTCTTTAAAAAAGGTTTTATTTGATAATAATCATAGTACAAACTATGATATTCCTTACAAGTATAAATGGAATTCCATAAACTACCACAATGAAAACAAGGATTTTGTGACCTATATCTAACAGACTGACTCTTAACTCCTGACTTTGAAGGTAGGGAGTTTATGTTCTTATTTTTCCTGCAAAAAGAAGCCAGATGGTTAGAATTTCCACAGTTATGACATGTTTTTCTAGGAGCATTAGGAACAGGCTTATAATTATTACTTTTATTCACACCTTCCTCTCCATTCCTATTTTTCCTAGGTGGATTTACCTTGTTTACATTCTTAACATCTTTCAGCTTATGTTTAAGCTGCTTCTTTGTCATTAAGCCTATGTTAACTTCAGTCGGCTTCAACTATTTTGGTTTGTCAGAAGTTAATTTCTCTTTAACTTCTGATTTATCAATATCAGACTTTACAGCTACAAACTTAAGAGGATTTACCTTAGGCTTTTGTTTAACAACTACAGGCTCAATTTCTACAGTTCCCTTATCATTCTTATCATCTCCATAACATAAGCCTTCTTTCCAGTTTCCACTACTGAACAAATTCTGAGTTGTTCTGCCAGAGGTAGTCCAAGTCCTGATAATCTCTTTTTCCTTTTCTAACTCAGTTTTTAGAGATTCATTTATTTTAAGTATTTCATCCCTAACATAAAAGGCATCATCTCTATCTTTCTGAGTTTGATGGAACATGACTAACTCTTTTTCTAAATAATCATTCCTCTTCTTATAAGCAAGATTTTCAGAAGTTAATCTTTCACATGTTAAAGTTTGATCTCTATAACTAATGAACATTGTTTTAAGATATCTTCTCAACTCATTAATATCATCAGTATGAAAGGCATAAGTAGTTTGAGGTACCTTTAACTCAGCAGCATCAGAACTGCTATCAAAATTTGCCATCAAGGCATAGTTCACCTCACTTTTAGAATCTGAAGTGTCTGTCCATCTTTTCTTCTTTGTGACAAGAGCCTTGCCTTTGTCACTCCTCACTTTCTTGCAATCAGGAGATATGTGGCCTTTCTCACCACAGTTGTAGCATTTGACATTTGTGTAATCTCCTCTGCCAGACTTTCCTCCCTTGCCTTCAGATTTTCTGAAACTCTTCTTATCAGAACTTGCACCTTTCCTGGAAAACTTCTTTCCTTTTCTGAATTTCCTGTATGCAATCCTTATGATTTCTTTCACCATAAGAGCACACAGCTTCATCATCTCTTCATCAGGATCCATCTCAGGTTAGCTTTCAGTTTCAGAGTCATCATCAGTATCAGAACTTGATGATTCAGTATCAGACTTTGTGATGAGAGCTTTTCCCTTGTCTTTCCTTGAGGCAGCTGCTTTGGGGGATTCCTCCTCAGCCTTAAGAGCAACTGTCCTTGACTTTCTTCCTTTTCTCTTGTTTCTTTGTTCCATCTCAAGTTCATGAGTCTTGAGCATCCCATAAATTTCATCAAGAGTTGTTTCTTCAAGATTATAGTTGTCTCTTATAGTGGTGGCCTTCAAATCCCAACTTTCAGGAAGTGCTAACATGAATTAAAGATTTGAATCCTCAAGATCATATTCCTTGTCAACTAGTGACAAATCATTCAAGAGTTTGACAAATCTGTCATATAAACTAGTTAATGACTCATCAGGCTTTGAGTCAAAGTGCTCATACTCTTGAGTGAGTATAGTCTTCCTGTTCTTCTTAATTGAATCGGTTCCCTGGCATCTTGTCTCCAAAGCATACCATATCTCTTTTGCAGTCTTGCAGTTGATTACCCTGTTTGACATTACATTATCAATAGCACTATGCAGCAAGTGTCGTACCTTAGCATCCTTAGCAATTGATGAGATATCTTTAGCAGTGTAATCACTCTTCTCCTTTGGTATAGACTTTGCTGGTTCACCTGCAACTACAACAGAGAGTTTGGTTGGCTTGTGTGGTCCTTCATTGATTCTGTCAAGGTATTCCGGATCAGTAGCTTCCAGAAACATAGACATCCTCACCTTCCATATGGAATATTCAGATGGTTTCAGTATGGGAACTCTAATAGTCTCATATCGACTATGGATTTGAGCCTTTGGAGCTTCTTCAGTATTGGTAGGCTTGGTTGGAGTTTGTTCTTTTTCAAACATGATTGTTTTCGGATCTTAAACTGTTTGTGTGTTAACAGATCTGCTCTGATACCAGTTGTTAGGTCACACACACACTGTAGAAGGGGGTTGAATACAGTGTTTATCACAATCAAATCGAATTAAAGAATACAAGTAACAGAAAACAAGCTTTATTAAACTCTGTTATAATATGGAACTGTCCTCTCTCAGTGATGAACAAATTATCACGAGAGCTGCTAGGGTTACAATAAATAATAACTTCAATTATGATAACACATATAGTGTAAACCCTAAGTCTGTGTTTATATACTACACAGTTACAAGATAATCGCTAATTGATATCGAATATGATTCTGTATCCTAAAATATATCAACTAGTTATCTTTACTTCCAAGTATTCTATTTTTCATAGAATTCCTTCTTCATGCATATCTCTTCTTGGGTTTGTCTTGATCTTCTTTCCTTACAATCAGCCGCCTTCCTTATCTGAAAGTCTCCTTAAGTCCTGATATTATCTTCTGATAAATATCTCCTGATAACTTAAGTTCTGACAACTTTAAGTTCTGACTTCAGTATAAATGCTGATTTCCAGTTAAGTACTGATTTGTCCTGTTAAGTAAGATTTGAAAACTAAACATAAATCATATTAGTCATGACATTATCAAATATATCTAACAGCATATATATATATACAAATAATAATTATAATAATTCTAAAAATACGGAATATTACAGATAGCGGGGAGTTATTGTCTAAGATAATTTCTGTAGGAATTACATTTATTTTGAGGTGGTGACCCTTGTGTTACGCACCAAGATAATATTTGTAAGGGTGTAAAGGCTTCTCCGCCTACTAAAGGAGCGATTTTATATTAAGGGAAAATCCCGAGTCCGGGAGAGGAGCTCGGGGACTGGAGTAGGGGTGAGAGGATCTATTAGAGGTTGCGTCATCGCGAACCAAGATAAAATCGCCGTGTGGTATTTTCTTTCGTTGCACTTTATTTTCCGCACATATAAACTGCATAACCACTCAGTAAAGTTTTAAAAAGGGATAAAATTATTTTAAAATGCCATAATAAATTTTAAATTGGTAATTAAGCTATTCAACCCCCCCCCCTTCTAGCTTAACATAGCCCTCATACGGGACCTAAAAGATAAAAAGGGGATATTGAAAGGAATATGTCCTAAGTCCAATCATGTATTAGGATTTAGGAATAACTTTTATGTAATCTGTTTTGATTTCATTGATATTAATAAAGACTTGTTTTGTTTTTATTACGGGCTTTATCTATTTAAGTGTTTAAATAAGATATACCATTGTTTAGAGTAAAGCTTTTTATGGATTATGATGAGATCATAATAGTGAGACCTAAAAAGATGATAACTCTAAACTTAAATAGTTCCTGGTCATAGGATTACTAACTGGTAATTAATAATCCACAAAGATCGGTACATACTATGCTTGCTTCATTATGAAGGATGTCTGTTCTCACAGACATTTGTGTGGTGACAATATAGCTAGTATGTAGGTGCTTATTATGGAATAAGTTCACTGAACATGACTCGCACAGCTGAACAACTGATGGAGTTCACTCACGTGTCAGCAGTTGTTCACATAGTGATAGTTGTACAAGTATCCTTAGACTTGAGGTCATCATAGTCATCTTGAGTACACTGAACTATGCTTTGGTTTAGTTCTTAGTCTCCAGGGACAATTATTAGGGCTCTTCTGGGTATAGGAATTTGTACACGAAGATAGTGTATGATCAATAAAGGATCTACCCCTTCCAGTGAAGGAAGCGAATGTTCAAGGCTGATCCACTTATGCTAGTTCAGGAATCTCTGGCCAGAGTGAATGAAATTAGAAAGGAGTTTCTAATTTACATAGAACTAAGCATAGTAAATGGAAAGCAAGTGATTAAATTAGATAGGCTTGACACGAGATCCATGCCTTGTATTTAATCAGGACATTGTAGGGTAGAAGGAGTTTATTGTACGGTAACTATTCACTGACAGGTTCTTGGTATTCTAAGCAGTGAATTCATATTATCCGGATAGTCGCGATATGTTGAGAAGCATCACTCACGATGTAGAATAAATGTGATTAATTAATTAATCATATTTAATAAAAGAGAATTTATATAAATAATGATAAAATAGTTTTATTATTATTTATTTCTACTACCGGCTTAATATTGAGCCTACAGGGTCACACCATAAAAAGAGAATAATTTAATGGTGGAGGAATTAATTAATAATGGCTAATAATTATTTATTTATGAAATAAATAATTAATTGGCAAATTTAATAATTGATTAAATGAGATTTAATTGATTATAAATTAATTAAGAAAAGTTCTTAATATTATTAATTAAAGGATTTAATTTTTGGAAATTAAATCAAGAGAGAGAATTATTTCTAAAGTGTTTAGAAAAAGGATTAATGATTAAAAGGTGTTTTAATTATTAATGAGAATAATAAATGGGATAATAATAATAATATTTATGGGAAAATTTCAGCTGAAAATTTTGCCTATAAATACACTATTATAGACCCTAATTTTATTCTAACCCACATCAAACACAAAACCCAAAAAGTTTGGAAAACCCAATTCTCTCCACCTCCTTCCTCCTCTTTAACATCGTTTTCTTGGTGGATACCGGTGGAGTGCTTCACACTTGAGGAGCAACTGCTAAGGATCTCTGATCGTTGTCTCCGAATTATTTTTAAAAGGTTAGATACAATCCCTCAAATTTTTTATTCACGGTTTATATGCTTTTATTTGGATTTTGTATGTGTAAAAGTGTTTTGCCATGCCCCCGCTGCATTAAAAATCCAACAATGGTATCAGAGCACTGGTTGTATGCATATAGATCTGTGGTAAAAATTTCAGAATTTTATGTACTTGTATGAATTAATTATGATTTTTACAAGTTATATTATGGATTAATTTTTCCTGATGAGAAATCGTTTCTCAGAATAATTTTGAATGTTGATCTGGGTTCTACAAGTGTTGTAGATCGTCTGGGTATTTTTTTCATAATTTTATGATGTATAGATTTTTTATTATGAATTTTTGAAGTTCTTATAATTAAAATTCGTAATTAAATAAACATATATATATATATTATTATTTGTTAGTATGTATATATATATCTGTACATCTGCAAGTGCTTCTGTTGCTGTCTGTTGTGCTGCTATGCACGGAAGAAGAAACATACCTGACAGGCACGCTGATCAAGGGGACAGGTGGCGGCTGTTGAAAGAAATTAAAAAAAAATAGTGGTGTTGCGCATTCCGGGAATGCGTTACACCCTGTGACGCATTCACGGAATGCGTTACACCTTTTAAATGGCTTAAAAGGCTGTAATGCATCACCGGAATGCGTTACAGGGCTTGTAACGCGTTCCTGTAATGCGTTACAGCCCGTCTGTTGATATTAAAATTGATTTTCCGGGAGTTTCGTAACTCCGTTTTGGGCGTGCAATATACCGTTGGATTCATTTTTTCGAGACGGATCTAATGGAGTGATCAATTTTAGTTTATATAAAAGTTTTGAACTGTTTATATTTCCATGAAGTGTTTTAAAGCTGTTTTTGATCGTTTGAATTGATTTTAAATGCTTCATGTGATACATAGAGATGTAATGCTTAGACTATTGTGTTAGATGATGTAACATGCCTACCTTGATGTTTATTCATGTTGATATATGTGATATATGCTTAGTTTATCATGCGATGATAGATTTAGGTGAACTTAAATAAACATAAGGCGTTTGTTAGACAACCTAGTATAGTGAAATTGTTTCATAACCTTAAGAATAATATTATGAATACAATCATGAGATTCTTGTGTTTATGAAACACGTAATTGAATATGAATTTTCGATATGAGAGAAAGGATGATTCTGTCAACAACAGATTTCTATTTGTAAGAAAGGGTTATTAAGTGACGCCTCTTGACAATGCTCCACCCGATCTGGGAATCATCTGATTATTGATTATTGATTTGAAATATTTAATTTAAAAGGAAGAATTTCTTTATAATATGATTATGATTGTAACGTAATATAATCCCTCTAAAATTAAATAATATCAAGTAGTAATTGGCCAATGATACAACGGACTTGTGTCGGTCATAGCCTTCCAACATGGTAGAAAGTAGTTCTTATTTTTGAATCATTGTCGTTTCGTGCCACAGCCGAGGGCTTTGATTTCGAAATAAGAAATACTTGTCTATTACATAGAGATGTGTACATTGAATAAGAATCTAAAGGTCGTTATGTGCCACAGCCGTGGGCCTTTGGGGACTGATTCAATTGTACGGAATGTTGGGTTAGACTTGACTTAGAATATTGAGTTTGTCGTGCCACAGCCGTGACTCAATTATTCAAGAGGCTAAAGTTTGATTAGGGAATAACATAAGATGTAATTGACAAGAGTTGTCTGCCTATTGAACATTACATGGCGTTTCGTGCCACAGCCGGGGTTGTGTAATGGAATGTAGGATCCCTATTCCCACTAGCATTATGAATGCTTAATTTTTCATGTAGGGGGTTGAATAAATTAGGAAAACTAGTGGGAGCCACTTATGAATAAAGACCTGATTCATATAGTGTTTTGAAATGAAATCGAATATTTGCTAAGTGTTGTTATGTGTTTATCATTTACAGATTTACTTTGTACGTTATGTCTTCTGCACTGTCACTCAGGAGCATACTAGATGCTCACAAATTGACTGGTCCTAATTATGCTGACTGGCTTCGAAACTTGAGAATTGTTCTCAGGATTGAGAAGCTGGAATACGTGATTGACTCACCTAAGCCTACTGAACCTGCTAGTGATGCACATAATGATGAACATGTTGTGTATCGTAAGTGGATAGATGATGCAAATGTTGCTCAATGCATCATACTAGCTTCCATGAATACTGAGCTACAGAAGCAACATGAGCATATGGATGCTCACACTATCCTCATGCTTCTACAAGAGTTGTATGATGTGGCGGGGAGGACAGCTCGATATGAGATATCGAAGGAGCTGTTCGGTTGTAGGATGTCTGAGGGATCATCTGTGAATGACCATGTACTTAAGATGATCAATTTGATTAAACGTCTTGGACAACTTGGTTTTGTCATGGATGGGAGCTGAGCCAAGACCTGGTCTTGCAATCGCTTCCAAGTTCGTTCTCGCAGTTTGTTGTGAACTTTCACATGAATAAGTTGGATGTCAGCCTGCCTGAACTCCACAACATGTTGAAGACTGCGGAATCGAATTTTCCCCTAAGAAGAGTTCTGTTCTTCTAATTGGTGAAGGTTCCAATCCTAAGAAAAGGAAGAGGAACCCTTCCAAGAAGAAGAAAGTAGGTGAGAAAACGCCGGTTCCACCAAAAGCTGAAGACCCCAAGAGCAAAGTTGTTTGCTTTCACTATAACAAGGTGGGGCACTGGAAGAGGAACTGCAAGGTTTATCTTGCAGAATTGAAGAAGAAGAAGGGTAGTGAGACTACCGCTTCTGATTCAGGTATGTTCATGATAGAAATGAATATGTCATTAAATCAAATTTCTACTTGGGTATTAGATACCGCCTGTGGTTCTCAAATCTGCAATTTGTTGCAGGGACCAAGGAGAAGTAGGACTCTTGAGGAAGAGGAGGTGATTCTACTGATGAATATGGAGCAAGAGTTGCTGCTGAAGATGTAGAATCATTTCATTTACATAGGCCTACGGGCAAGACTATTGTTTGAAATAATTGTTATTTTGTTCCCTCGATTGTGAGGAATATTATTCCCATGTTAGACTTGGCTGGATTTTCATTTATTATTGAGAATAATGGATGTTCTATTCTTAGAGATAATATTCTTTATGGACGTGGTACTTTAAATAATGGTCTATATATATGTGACATAATTTACTTCAGATTGAACAAACTAATAAAAGAAAAGAGATGATGAAAATCTCACTTTATAGTGGCACTGCAGTCTCCATTTAGTAGACATGGAGAGAGGACTGCAAATTTGCTAGGAATGGTACACACAGATGTATGTGGACCAATGTCTAAGCAAGCCATGGGTGAATTTTCATACTTCATTACTTTCATAGATGATAGATCTAGATTCAGATATGTGTTTGATGAAACAAAAGTCTGAGGCCTTTGAAAAGTTCAAAGAGTATAAGTATAAAGTGGAGAAACAAACCAAACATAGCATTATAATTCTTCGATAAGATCGAGGTAGTGAATACTTTAATGGAGTGTTTCTAGATTATCTCAAAGTAAATGGTATAGTCTCCCAGTGGACTCCTCCAGATTGGTATCTGAAAGGAGAAATCGAACTTTGTTAGACATAGTTCGGTCCATGATGAGCTATACAAATCTTCCAGTATTCCTAAGGGGTTATGCATTGGAAACCTCAGCATATTTACTGAATATGGTGCCTTCCAAAAATCTGTTCCTCAAACTTCGTATGAGATATGGAAAGAAAGGAAACCGAGACTTAAACACGTTAAGATTTGGGGATGACCAGCTTATGTCAAGTAAGTTGACCCAGATAAGCTGGAATATCGATCCGTAAAATGTAGTTTTGTGGGATATCCTAAAGAGACTTTAGGGTATTACTTTTACACCGATCATCGAGTGTTTGTCTCCAGACATGCTACCTTCTTGGAAAAGGAGTTTATCCTTGAAGGAAACAGTGGGAGCAAAATTGAACTTGATGAAGTTCAAGAAGCACAAACTACTACGGATCAAGTGGAAACACCTGTTCTGACTAAACAACCTTTTGTGGAACAGCCCATTCATAGATCAGGGAGAGTGTCTCGCCAAGCTGAGAGGTATTATGGCCTTGTTATTGAGAATGACAATGAGTTGTCAATCATTGATGATGACGACCCTGTGACCTATAATGAGGCTATGAGTAGTGTTGACTCAGAGAAATGGCATAGTGCCATGAAATCCAGAATGGAATCTATGTATACGGTATACAAAAGATAGATTATAGCAGATGGCCAGGTGGAGACCTATAAAGCCAGGCTTGTGGCAAAAGGATTCAAACAAAGGCAATGGATTGACTTTGATGAAACCTTTTACCTGTAGCCCTGTTAAAATCAGTTCGGATTTTGCTTGCGATTGCTGCTTACTACGATTATGAAATCTGGCAAATGGCCAGATGGTTTTCTTTCCAAGAGAAATGAAAACCTAGTGTGTAAGCTGCTGCGAAGCATATGTGGTTTAATGCAAGCTTCTCGAAAGATGGAACATTCGTTTTGATGAGACAATCAAAAAGTTTGATTTTATCAAAAACAAAGATGAACCATGGGTCTACAAAAGGGTTAGTGGGAGCGCGGTAACATTTCTTGTATTATATTGAAATAGAGTTGACACACATAACAACATAGCAGACCCACTCACAAAGCTACTTTCTGAAAGTCACTTTGATCGTCATAAAGACAAGATGGGTATTAGATACCAGAGTGATTGACTTTAGTACAAGTGGGAGATTGAAAGGAATATGTCCTAAGTCCAATCATGTATTAGGATTTAGGAATAACTTTTATGTAATCTGTTTTGATTTCATTGATATTAATAAAGACTTGTTTTGTTTTTATTACGGGCTTTATCTATTTAAGTGTTTAAATAAGATATACCATAGTTTAGAGTAAAGCTTTTTATGGATTATGATGAGATCATAATAGTGAGACCTAAAAAGATGATAACTCTAAACTTAAATAGTTCCTGGTCATAGGATTACTAACTGGTAATTAATAATCCGCAAAGATCGGTACATACTATGCTTACTTCATTATGAAGGATGTCTGTTCTCATAGACATTTGTGTGGTGACACTATAGCTAGTATGTAGGTGCTTATTATGGAATAAGTTCACTGAACATGACTCGCACAACTGAACAACTGATGGAGTTCACTCACGTGTCAGCAGTTGTTCATATAGTGATAGTTGTACAAGTATCCTTAGACTTGAGGTCATCATAGTCATCTTGTGTACACTGAACTATGCTTTGGTTTAGTTCTTAGTCTCCAGGGATAATTATTAGGGCTCTTCTAGGTATAGGAATTTATACACGAAGATAGTGTATGATCAATAAAGGATGTACCCCTTCCAGTGAAGGAAGCGAATGTTCAAGGCTGATCCACTTATGCTAGTTCAGGAATCTCTGGCCAGAGTGAATGAAATTAGAAAGGAGTTTCTAATTTACATAGAACTAAGCATAGTAAATGGAAAGCAAGTGATTAAATTAGATAGGCTTGACACGAGATCCATGCCTTGTATTTAATCGGGACATTGTAGGGTAGAAGGAGTTTATTGTACAGTAACTATTCACTGACAGGTTCTTGGTATTCTAAGCAGTGAATTCATATTATCCGGATAGTCGCGATATGTTGAGAAGCATCACTCACGATGTAGAATAAATGTGATTAATTAATTAATCATATTTAATAAATTAGAGAATTTATATAAATAATGATAAAATAGTTTTATTATTATTTATTTCTACTACCGGCTTAATATTGAACCTATAGGGTCACACCATAAAAAGAGAATGATTTAATGGTGGATGAATTAATTAAGAATGGCTAATAATTATTTATTTATGAAATAAATAATTAATTGGCAAATTTAATAATTGATTAAATGAGATTTAATTGATTATAAATTAATTAAGAAAAGTTCTTAATATTATTAATTAAATGATTTAATTTTTGGAAATTAAATCAAGAGAGAGAATTATTTCTAAAGTGTTTAGAAAAAGGATTAATGATTAAAAGGTGTTTTAATTATTAATGAGAATAATAAATGGGATAATAATAATAATATTTATGGGAAAATTTCAGCTGGAAATTTTGCCTATAAATACACTATTATAGACCCTGATTTTATTCTAACCCACATCAAACACAAAACCCAAAAAGTTTGGAAAACCCAATTCTCTCCACCTCCTTCCTCCTCTTTAACATCGTTTTCTTGGTGGATACCGGTGGAGTGCTTCACACTTGAGGAGCAACTGCTAAGGATCTCTGATCGTTGTCTCCGAATTATTTTTAAAAGGTTAGATACGATCCCTCAAATTTTTTATTCACGGTTTATATGATTTTATTTGGATTTTGTATGTGTAAAAGTGTTTTGCCATGCCCCCGCTGCGTTAAAAATCCAACAGATATGTCCTAATGTATCATGGAATAGTGATATCAACAGATTATTTCCCTAAATCATCAGCTGATAAGGGCCGTATGAGAAAAGTTCCATATGCTTTGGTAATTGGATCTATAATGTATACAATGATATATACTTATCCTGATATTTTGTATGCTTTGAGTATGATGAACAGATACTAGTCTAATCCAGGTGAGGGTCACTAGAAAGCTGTCAAGAATATTCTTAAGTACATAAAGAGTACTTCTTGGTGTATGGAGGAGATGAGAAGCTAGTTGTAAAAGGTTACCCTGATGCTAGCTTCCAGACAGATAGAGACGATTCAGTATCTTAGTCAGGTTTTTTTTCCTTGATTGAGGTGTTGTAAGCCGGAAGAGTTCAAAGCAAGAGATTATTGTTGATTCTACAATGGAAGTTGAGTAGATTGCTGCCAGTGAAGCATCCAATGAGGCTGTTTGGATACGTAAATTCATTACGGGATTTGGCGTGGTTCCATCGATTGCAGATCCAAATGATCTTTATTGCGATAGCAATGGAGCCATTGCACAGGCTAAGGAACCAAGTTCCCATTACCGGGCAAAGCATATTCTTAGAAGATATCACCTTATTCGAGAGATTAATAAAATAGGAGATATATATATGTGTAAAGTGCATACTAATAATAATATTGCAGACCTACTGACTAAGGCTTTATCCCAGCAGAAGCACGACAGTCATACTGGTTCCATGGGTATTAGATTCATGGGTGATTGGCGCTAGTGCAAATGGGAAATTGTTAGTGTTTGTGCCCTAGAGACAACACTATTATGTTTTATTTATGACATTTAGATTATTAGCATTTATGTTCTATCAGTTATTCTTTTTAAAATTTATTACGACTTAATTTATTGTGATATAAATATTGGATTAATAAATGTCCTTCGAATATGATATTAATTATATATCTTTAAGTACGTGACTTAGAAATGAGATTATGAGAATAGTATCGATATTCCTAAATATCCCTAGTCGAGTAATATTATGAAGGAACAATAATAATGCATTAAGACTAGTGTGTTTATTGACTAATGATCCTATCTCACTGATCATAGGTGTAGTGATACTAAAGTCAAAAATACAGACACATGTAAATATACATGATGTTGGATAGGCCCAATGTGATATTTTACATATCTGTAAACAACTGTATTTAATATTTTAAATAATGTATACAACCAGTAATCATTAGTTTTTGAACTCAAACTGACAACTACAAAAACAAACGTAACACTATAAAATAATTTTCTAGATATTATATAATAAATGTGTAATTATGATTTAAAAATATTAATGGCAATTCATATTTTATCCATAAAATAAATGTGTATATTCAACTTTTTTTAATATTTTGAATTAGAAAAGAAAAAAATTATCATGTTCATGTTTTATCCATAACCATATTTTTTCCTTTTATTAGAAAATAAAAAAGTGATGCTATGTTAAAATGTCACATTTACCATATAGTATGTCATGAAAATATATTTTCCATTATTTTATTCTTTTTTTTATTTAATGTATCTTGAAATATTTTGTCATAATTTATAAAACTAAATGACTTTGTTGATATACTACATATTCTTATAAAAGTATTCAAGGTATTTCTTTTTTGCTAAATTCTCCAAGGTATTTCATATAACCTATCACATTTTTCCATCAAAATACTACTTTAAAATATTAAAATATGATTACATTTACAACTTCATTAGCATAATTAATGTATTTACTTTTATTTAATAAAATATTATACAATATATTGAAGAAAGGGTCCAACAATACTGTCTTGGTGAGAAATCAAGAATTATGCAGTGTTATAAGACAAAAGAGTAGCAAGCATATAAATACAAATCCAGCAAAAAGAAATGAAAAAAGCATCGAGAGTCCATTTGTGAACCGTAGAGAACCAACAAAGCGAGGTTAGTCTTCTTGAATTTGGCATTTTTTCTCTCTATTTTGTACATTCATTTTATCAATTCACTTTTAATATTTTATGTATAACCACACACATAAATACCCATATACACACACACACACACATATATATATATATAATTAATTATATCAACTTGTGTTTGTTGTGTATTAACCAAAATTTTGAAGGTTTATTTGCATTTGCAGCTATCTTAAACATGGAAGTGGAACAATTGCAGAAGAGATATATTGAATATGTGGGATCATTGTTTAATGAGGTTAGATCGATAATTTAGTTATGTCATTGTAACATCTTCGTAACTAGTCGATTCCTTTATTATTTTGTTTTATTCATATGCGCAGATTTAAAAAAATAAATTAATGATGAAAAAATGTTAAAACTATATTTTAGGCAACACTTTTCCTCACATATGCCTTGCTTGATCTGTTATTGGTTTTAGACATTTATGTAAAGTTTGTGATTTGATTAAATTTTTATGTGTTTCTTTTTTTGGTTGTAAGGGGTACTTGGACCATTTGTTTACACAACTGCAACAACTCCAAGATCTGAGCAACCCTGGATTTGTGGCTGATATGATATCTACGTACTTTGAAGAATCTGAAAAACTTCTTAATGATGTCACCGAAGTTATGTTAGTACTCTCGCTCTCTCTCTCTCACTCTGTATGTGTGTGTAATATCTTTCCTCAAAGGTATCACAATTTTTCTAATATATCTATAATATATAAATTCTCTATTTTGATTGTGATTGAAATTTTAAACATTTAAGTGAACAGATTAAATAGTTAATTTGTACAAAGGAGAAAACAAGATTACAGAATGATAAAAAAAATGAAAAATAAGGTATTTATGGTTTCAGATTTGGCTCACATTTTGTACATGAAAGTTAATAATTGTAAGCATCGGTTGTGATGAGGTATATTAATAAAATTTTATTTTTTGAAAATATAATGAGGTTTGAGGCTAAGTGTCATTTAATATTTTGTCTAAAACATATAATATACATTGTGAGTTAAGATATATTAACAACGAGGGTGATACAATCCACAATGTGTCAACTTGGTGGTCAGGTGAAATGGGACAATGAGATCCCAATTTTTCATTGTTAGGATGTGTTGAAAATGTTATTGTAAATTTTGGGTAAAAAGATTTGAGATTTTAAATGATATTTGATATAATTAATGGAAAATGATATTATGCAATAAATAAAGATTTGAGGATTTGGATACTTGTTGGAAGATGTAATTTATTATCAGTAATATAATTTGATTCGGAAGACAAAACATGATATATTTGGAAATGTTAATTAGTTTTAGGTAGATATTTGGCATTTGATTGGGTAAATAAATAATCATCCGAGGATAGCGATTGCTGATTCAAGGATAGATGTATTTATTAAAAATTTGAAATTGGTTAAATATAATCTGAGTTACTCATCATACAAGTAAATTTGAAATAATATGTTGTATAAGTAAAATATCATGCCACATGTTGTTGTCACCCCTCTTAGCAACCATGTTGAAGTCACTTCTAGGAGGTTGAAGGCACGCTTAGTTATTACTTTGTGGTTGGGTGTTTATATTTTATATGAATATGAATAGTTGATATGGTTTTAACTCATAATTTCACTGCACAATGTTTTGTATTCCAATCTTGGAAAAAACTAATTCCTCTTATTTTTTGTTCCATCTCTTACAAGTTATTTCCAAAGCATTATTTCCCTAAATTTTAAAAAACTCTTATCTTTAATTTTAACTCTGCCAAATCCTATTGTGCATTCTAGGGAATTTCCAAAAAGGTTCCCACCCTCTAGGGAATTTTCGATTCCGCTACCGCACACTTGTTGAAGCACACACAATTGTTTGAACTAATTATCTCTTATGTCATTATATCAGGGATCAACAACCTATAGATTTCAAGAAGGTGGATGCTTATGTTCATAATTTAAAGGGTACTAGCTCCAGGTACATGTTTAATGTTTAAATTTAGGCTTGTATCAACATGTACTGATATAACTATAATTACAAGCAATCAAATTTATTAGTTTTCCCCAAGTTATAAATGTAGTAAACCATGGATGTACCAATACAAAATGCTTCCACATTAGTAGTGAAAGGTCGACCTGATGTACATCATTACCTTTTTTTATTTAAATGACCATTTTCTGAATCCACCTAGTCATTGGCAGATAACTAGTCTTGACCTTTGCACTAAATAATATTTTTAGATTTTAATATTATTATTTTGTCACAGCATTGGTGCTCAACGAATCAGAAATGCCTGCATTGCTTTTCATAGCTCATATGTTGAACTGAACACTGAAGCGTGAGTACTTTACTCAATGTCATACCCGTAATGTATAGTTTTGACAATCGTAATCCATTCACTAAACATAAATACATGTATGTTCAAATGCAGATGCATGAAATGTGTTGTACAAGTTAAACAAGAGTACGCAATTGTGAAGGAGAAGCTTCAGAACTTGTTTAGGGTAAGCTTTTAATTTCTTTTTATTTTTTTATGTTAAGTATGGTTGGATCATAATAATCATATTATCTTTTTCCTGTTATATCTTCTGTTTAAAAAGATTTAGTATTATTATATATATACACAAGTGTGCGTACAAGGCCAAATTCATCGCTACCCACATGTTGTGTGGTAACTACAGTATACTAGTAGTTGTTAATGTAGTTACGTGCTGCAGTAAATCCGTTCTATCATCATTAGATATAGGATTTTCTTAAATAAGGTTTTATTTATTTATATATTATACATTCGACTAGAGTTTTGGTTCAACTTTTTGTTGCAGCTGGAGAAGCAGATTGTGGAAGCGGGTGGTGCAGTTCCTGTACTCCATAACTAAGTGGGGGGTAAACGAAACATGTGCATCTTTGAATGAATCTGTGTATTTTTGTGTGTGTTTTTTACTCTTGGTGGTTTATTTCGATGAAATTCTAGATTTTACCATTTCATTGTGGGATGATGTGAAAAATTGTGTGGTTTGTCTAAAACTTAATCTTTCGTTGAAGTCCTGATTTTGTGTTAAGACTTCAAACTACAATAAAAGTGAAGGTATGGATGTTTGTTTCTGAACCTAATATATTTTAGCAGTTTAATGGTGTATTAATATATATATTATATTTTCAATTATAACGCCTATAATTTTAGAGGTGCAATTTCTTTGAAGTTGTAACACAGGCAAATGAAATGTACGAACTTTTAATTACAAAATTTTAAATTTGTAGACCATGCATGCCGTAATGTTTGAATTCTTAGCATAAGTACCCATGGTGCTATAAGATATAATATGTATAAGATTTTAATATTCGATTATGCACAAAGATATAAATTAAGATTCTGAGTTGTTATGGTTCTTGCAATATATTTACAATTCTTTTAATTAACATTTTAGATAAAGTTTAACAATTAATTTACTACTTCCTAAAATTTTCTATTGATTATTTAATTGAATCTAATCAAAATTTTATTACTTCTCTCATTTCTTTATTTTTCAAGGTTCTTTAATATTTTCTCCCTATGTATAATGTTGCTAAGTGTAATTATAATTACAAAAAGTAATTGAATAATATGGTTAAAGAATTTGCATTATAGTGCAAACCTTGTGATCACGGAAAACTCAAAACTGAAGACAAAATTATCATAACTGAATAAAATTGGGTGTGTGTTCTATTATATTTTTTGTATTGAAACTTTTTATCTTTTATGTCATATTATATCTTAATTTGCGAACATGTCTCATATTAAGAAAGAGTAAATAAAATAAATGTGTACATAACATAATGTTATTTAATATTATTTATAATATATTCTTGGAGATCTATATGAACTCAAATCTTATACTAGACATTAGTAATATATATATATATATTTAAGTAGAATCCATTTTGCGAGAATGCTTGTAATCCAGCCATTATGTTCATTAAGAAAATAATTATAATATTGATGTATTAAAAATTGAACCTTACAACTTGATATTATATGAAAATGTATTATTAAAATTATTTAAACCTTCCATCGGGGTTCAGGTTCAGCTGAACCCCACCCTGAAGGCTCGGCTAGTAGCCCAACCCGACCAAGCCCCGATCCTAGCTCAACCACAATACGACTAGCAATCGAACCAGTTCTGATTCATTAAATTCAGTTTAAGCGTGGGTCGTTCCATTTAACATACTAGTTCGATGCCTTATATCAAATCATATTAAATAATCTTAGTTGGAACTCTTAGTGTAATAAGTAAAAAGTACTTTGAAGTTATAAGTTAATGTAATAACCCCAAATTTTGTAATCCTAATGAATAGTAATTTGTACTGCTTTTGCTGATTAATAAAAATTATCAGACCACCCTATATAAGGGTTCTTTTATGGATATTCTGAGATCATATTAGTACTCCATAATGTAAATGAGTGTATGTAAAGGTCATCAGAATTCGAATTCGAACACTTTGATTTTTCCCGAGAATCCACCAGATACTGAAAGAATTAAGTATAAGGTAACATGATTAAAAGAATTTCAATTCAAGGATTATAAGAGAGTATCATTAAAGAAATATAAAATATTAAGAAAGGTTTTAGGAAGCCCAAGTAATAAGATCCTGGATATGATCCCTCAAACGATTAACGAGAACGAGAGTTAAGTGAACTGTAAAATAAATAAGCGACCAAGGATCAAGCTTATGCAAATAACAAAGAGATTAACCAACCAATTAATTACTAATCAAGAGGATTAGAGCAAGATGATGTCATCAAAGCCATAAGTATTGCCTATTAATGATACAATTGTTTAATGGGGGTTGGATACAATTGTATAAATGTTTCGAACAAGTATAAAAATATAACAGTTCTTTATATTTCTGATAAAAACTGTTACAAACTCTCTCAAGAAATACTGATGTTCTTGAAAGCTGCTAGGTCGTTGTAATAACCCCAAAAATTTTGGAATTTTTGTAACCCTTATGAATAGTGATCTTGCTGATTATGCTGATTAAGGAAATTTTTCATGCCACACTATGTAGGAATTCTTTTATTGATATTCTGAGATCTTATTAGTACTCCATAACGTATATGAGTGTATGTAAAGATCGCCAGAATCCAAATTCGAACACTTTGATTTTTCCCGAAAATCCACCAGATACCGAAATAATTGAGTACAAGGTAACATGATTAAAAGCATTTAAATTCAAGGATTATAAACAAGGATCATTAAAGGACTATAAAATATTAAGAGAGGGTTAGGGAAGTCCAAGTAATAAGATCCCGTATATGATCCCTCAAACGATCAACGAGAACGAGAGTTAAGCGAAACATAAAACAAATAAACGTCCAAGGGGCAAGCACATGCAAGTAACACGAGAAGGAAGCTTCTAAGATAAGCTAAAACATGTGGTTAGAAGCAAGGTGACATCATCACACCACAAGAATGAGACATGTGGCAAAGTAGTGATGCAAGCAATGACATAAGCAAGTGAAAACAAGATATTTAGCCAATAGTTAACCACAACCATGCATTCTTTGCACAAATATCAAGGAAAGACAAGCAAGTAAAAGCTCTCCCCCATTTCTTTCTTCTTCCATTCGCCCTTTTGAAGAAATGAAGAAATAGATTTTCAAAACTCAAGTTCTAGGCCATGGAAAATTACAAGGTTTGTTTACTTGGATCCTATATTTCATAACTTAGTTATACCATGAGTTTAAGATCAAGATTCCATGGTTTGCTTAGCTAATCCACTCATCAAAGATGATGATGAATAGTAGTGAATATTAACTTACTTTGATTTTCTTGATTTTCATGAAAGCTTAAGGTTGATTAAGCATAGATCAAGGTTCCTAGAGGCTTGTTAGTGACTACCCACTCTCCAAGGAAGGTATAAACTCTTGAGCCCTTAGTTTTAATTTTGGTTTGTTTGGATGATAATAGTGCTTAGATGAATGGGTTTAGTTTGATGTTGATGGATGTTGGATTGTTGTTGAATTGGTGATGATTTGGTGTAGTTTAAACTTTGGAAATCGTTAGGTTATAGCCGTCGTAATGCCCGATTTTCTATAAACTGTTTTGTGATTAACTGTTGGACCCAAACACCCACTTCTATAAACTAACCACTTCCATGCTTAGATAGGTTATGTTTCAAGCTTCGTTTTGATATGTGGTTTGCTTGAATCCGATGTACGGTTTAGGAGAAACGACCGTTTTAAGTAACGGTGTTTCGCGAACGAACCTTTACCCCTCACCTTACTTTGAAACCTTGGTTAAGGCCCTTAAATGACTAATTGGGATATGAAACAATTATGTAAAGTGGATTTGACATTTGGTAGGGTACTCGCAAAAGAATCGCCTTAAAACTCTTAATGGTTAATTTATTAAAAATGGTGGAGTCGAGGGTACTCGAGCGACTTTGGTTAATTGGTTAAAGCGCAAAAGCGAACGTTAGGGTCTAATTGGTTAAAGTATAGATTCATAAGCGACTTTGGTTTAATTCCAACTTATATATTGTTTATAGGTTACCAGACTCGTCCCAAGCCATTTATCACCCCCAGTCGCTCGGGCAAGTTTTCTACCCGTTATACTGTTGTTGTGATGTATATATGTATATGCATTATCTTGTGATAAGTGCATGATTGTTATTAGCAAATTTTGCGATATGTTGGAGCATGCTGATATGGTATATATGCATGTCTGTTTCATAATCTTGATATCTAATTGTTGATTTGATTGCTTATAAGTTGCATAATACCTATGCTAGAGATAAGCAGTAGTTGCGTATACCCTTAGTATAGGGGACCTAAAGGTGAACATTTTCTAAACCGGGAGTCGATGTTCCCGAGTATATTATATACATATATATTTAAATATATATAGATATAGTTTTCAAAACTATTAATCGAATAAGGTTTATTCGATAACTTTATTTTTATTAATGAATATTACTTTGAATATTCATTCGAGGACTTATGACTCGGTTTATTTTATTTATTGAATATTAGTTGAATATTCATTCGAGGACTTATGACTCTGCTTATTTTATTAAATAATATTCTTTATTTTAATAAAGAATAATGTTTTGATAATCAAACTTATTTTTTATTATTTAAATAAAGATCGTATATCTTTGGTTATTTATTATTCATTTCAAGTATAAGTTTTAAAACTTCTACTTCAATTATTTTTATAAGGATTATCCTTTTGGGAATATTATTTAAATAATAATATTCAGATATTTTCTAATATATCGGGACTGATTTATTTCATTAAATCAGCATTACTCCAAACATTCTTAAAAATGTTTTCGAGTCTTCAAAATAATTTTTAAAAGTTAGAGCGGATCCCAAAACTCATTTTTATATTTAAGATCTTCCTTTCGAAGGGGATTTAAATATTCTCTCAAAACCTGAGGGATCCAGCTCAGTGGTGTATTTTACATTCGCAACGAGGTTGTTGTTTTGAGAAAACATCTTGATTACTTGCCCATCGTTCGGGAAGTAAGTTCATCTATTTGAGTCGGCATAAGCAACATGGGCTCAGCGGGCGTCCATGAAAGTGTAAGTGGCTCAGTGGGAGTCCATCAAATGCGTAAGTGGCTGAGTGGCAGTCCAGCATAAGATCCTATTGCGGCCAGGGTAATGACCAGTGGGGAATTCGTCCATCTACTAGTTGAAAAAGTTACTTATTGGTATCTTTGCCTGATCAGCAAGATATCAGCAAGGTGTATATATATATCGAGACTTAATGAAGTATCTCGTAACTTCATTATTTATAATGATATTTCAAAGATTGAATCTATTCAAGTCTTTTCTTGTAGTCTCATCTATGTGATGAACTTTTGAAACTGATGATACCTTGAACGGTGGTAGTTCAAGTAGTATCCGGAAAAGATATAAGTATATTGGAGTATCTTGTAACTTCATCTTTTCAACTTACATCTGGTTAATGATTATCTTATGCATGACCAAGATTTTCACAAAAACGTTGAGACAAGGTTAGATATATAAGATCACCTTGCAACAATATTTTTATACAGTTATAAACTGGAACTCTGTGTATATTATGCATGAAAGAGGACTTCCAAGATTTTGAAAAGTATATATACATATATATTGAATATTTTGTGACTTGGTCGCGTTAAGATATTAAACTTGGTTCATTTCTTCTTGACCAAGACTTTCATGAGTACTATGAGAATGCTCATATATTGTTAATTATTATACATATTATTTCGGTGGGCTTGTTGCTCACCCTTGCTTTCTTCTTTCATCACACAACAATAGATAGAAAAGATGAACGGGACCAAGCTCCCAATTCGCAAGCGGTTAGGAAACGTTCCGCGGTTTTCTGGAGGCGTTGATGCCGCAGTAGCTGAGGTAGGAATTACCAATAGGCTAGGCTTTTAACTTTTTGGTGTTCCAGACTTATGTATCTATATGAATTGTAATAATGGCAAGGAAATATAAATTTATTCAGAAACCCCTTTCGAGGTATAACGACTTATAATTATGGAATGAACTGACTTGTGTTATTTTTGGCATTCATCTCTGAGACTATAACTTGTGGTGTGTGTGTATATTGTGGGGTCACAGTACGCAGTAGTTGGTTGATTATTAAGATTAAGTATTATTAAGGGAAATGGAACTCGTGACAACCCGGATCCCCGACCCCGGATTTGGGGGTGTTACAGTCGTACAATGCTCGAGTTAATCACTATGTGATGATCTAAACTGTGTTTATATATACACAGCTGCTACAAATCAGTTTAGGATATGCATTATCAATTACTAACAGAAAATGATACATATCTTCAACTGAATACATAAATTCCTATCACTCAGAACAAACAGATATCCATCCCTCAAAATAGGGAACAGACTTAATCTTCATAACAGACTATCTTCAGATGCTGATGTTCTGCAAATACTGGTGATGCATCAAATCCTGATGGCACATCAATTCCCGATGACATCCAAAACAGCCATATCCTGAGCTCCTCCTGATCATTGAGAATCAGCACGTAACAATCTCCATCAATTTATTCTTAATGTAATGAAGCACAAATTCCATTCTCAGTGATGCCAAAACCAATTACAAAATGTACAAGCAATAAGGCTTACTTCAGTATCCTAAGATAACTGACAGTTATTTCCAGAAATCTGTTTAACCTTTCTTCCTCCTTGTCTTGAAGGACTCTGACAAGCTTTTTCTTCAACTCTTTCTTCTCTTCAGTATCTTCTCCAAGTTGATAAATGGATGATCTTAATTTAGAAATCGAATTCTTAGTTATTTCAAGATCACCAATTAACATAAAGCTTAAGCTGACATCTTCATGATCAGTACAGAAAGATTGCTGAGGATTGTTGAGAAAAACTTTCAGAACTGCAGTTCCCTTTTCCATCTTCATTTCTTGACCAATATAAGTTCTGTACATAGGAACATAATCACCATTGTATTTGTCATCTCTATTCATGACTCTTCTTCTGATACTCTCAAGTATCATAGAAGACTAGTTTCTGGTGACATTGTCCTCAACTCTAGAAGATAATGAACATATTTCAACTCTGTCACAGTTTTCATCAAGAGTTGCTGAAGCGTAAAGCTTTTCACCTTACCATCTCTCAAAAAGTACAGAATCTCTTCTCTGACATCACCAAGATTTATCTTTCTATAAACAATCTTTACAGCTTCAACTTTCTCAAGATGTGAAGGAGTAATTCTCTCACCAAAATTGTCAGTCAGAATATCTGGGTCCAGTAAATCAGACCTCAGAGTTTCCATTCCAGGATGACCAATACCTCCTCTAGTACGAGTTTTGATAAGTTTTAGCTTTTCATTATGTTCCACCCAATAAGGTTTCTTGATGGACTTATCAATATCCTCCTGTTCTGAAATAGAATCCCTAAGTCCTGCTGATACAAATTTAATATGCTTGAATTCTTTAGGATACACATCTTTTCATCTTTTATCCTTCTTGCTGAGAGGAGCATACCCTGTAGATAAATCATGAATCTTTCCTCTTGTTTTCTGTCACAGCTCTCTCCTTGAATTTAGAATTCTTTGCTCATAGTCACTGCATACTTGATCAGCTTTCCTTCTGTCAATTCTTTCTTGTTTATCAAGAGTTGATTCATCCAATACTTTGATCACCTTTTCATTAGTGTCAAAATCAGCTATCAGATTCACAGCATCAAGATATGTTTTTACCTCAGGATTTGTGTCTGCTACAAGAGATATATTTGCATTAGTTATATCAACTTGAGCAATGTCAGCGGTTGATTTCTTCTTTCTTTAGACAATCATTTCTTCAGTATCCTCAGCTTCTTCTTTTGTATCATTTCCTTGTATAGGAACAAAACCTTCCCTGAATAGAACATTTAGAAATGCAGAATCAATTGCAGAACCTTGACTTGAATTAGAAATTCTTCCTCTTCCTCCTCTAGCTCTTGTAGTTCTTCCATCTCTTTTTCCTCTTCTTTTAGAGGTGTTTTCTTCAACTTCAATTTGAGCCATTAGCTCCTTCTGTTGCATAACTGCTTCTTCAGTTGTTAGATCAGGAAATTCTTTAGTTATCAACCCAAGAATACTTCTGGCATTCTTTTGCTCAAACCTCTTATCCTTGTAGTACATAACAATCTCTTCACCTGTTTCCTTGTTTCTGTAAGGAAAGAATAATCCTTTAGCATATGCTATGTTAGAGATTGGAATATCACCAATTTCAGGATCATCAAAATTATTCTTGTGCTTAACTTCATGAGCACCAGTAGACTTTCCTTGTCCTAAAGAACTAGATATTTTAGAATGTTGATGTTGTTGAGCAACAGGAGCAATTTGAACATTTGCAACTGGATTCTTATCACCATCATCATCAGTATCTTTATCTTTCAACTGAATAGAGTCAAGTGTACATTTTGTGACAGCTATCTTCTCCCCCTTTTGGCATCAGTATTTGAAAGAAGAGAAAACATAGCATCCAATTTATGCCATTGAAGACACTTTATCTTTCAAGGAAGAAAATCGAGTATCCATGCTTTATTGAGATTGAACCACGGCTTTAACAGCCTGTTTCACACTTATGAGTTCAGCTGAAGTAAGTGGATTAATCAGAAAGGCATCAATCTTGTCCTATAAATTAGCATGAGATGTCTTCATATCAGCAAGTTTAAAGAGAATTCCTTTCATAGAGATGGTATAAGCCTTGAGATGCAATTTAAGGTCAGGGTTTTGAAGTCTATCATAGGCCCTGTGAACATGTTGCATACCAACAGCTGAGGAGATAGAAGTATTTGCATCTCTCCATGCAAAATCCCATTCAGTCTTTCAAAAATGCTCAGCATCAGCATTGTAATAAGAAGGATCATCATTGAAATGTGAAGAAGAACCAACATTGGACTTCTTAGATGCATCAATAGCAATCTTAAGCTGAGCTGCATCAGGATCATCAAGATCACTGTCTTTATCAGAAATATAGCAAGACGGACACTAAGAAGAATTTACAGAGCTTGGCAGAATTGCTTTGCCTTTAAGAGGATTCTTAGCAATAATTATCTGTTTCTGATGAGATCCTGAAATATAAAACAATGTAACACCTAAATCTCTCTTTTCTTTTCAAGTGATCTCATCACTTCTCACACAATATATTACCTTGAAGAGTAATATGTTTCTCACATAAGAAATTTTATAAGCAAAGAAAAACTTATAAAATTCTTTTCTCAAAACTACCTCTCCTTTTGCCAGTACAGGAGACTACCACTCAAAATTTAATTTTCTCACATAGTATTTTCACACAGGATCACAGAAAAGCACGATCACACATTTTGCAAAGAAATAAGAGATGGCTGAGAGGAGTAGTATGCTTGTCATATAAATAGAGGTAACCTCAAATAAGAGACTATTTATAATCATACAAACATTGAGAACAGCAAAGGAAAATAAGTAATACCTGAAGGTGAGTCCTCAAGTGGCAGTGATAACAGTGGAGGAACAAACAATGCATCAGGATGCTTTGACAAGCTAGTGAGCAGCAAAGAATCATCAGTAAAAGCTGCTTGAATGAACAGTTGATCAACATCAGGATTTATTGTAGCATCATGATTTGATTTTTCAGGAGAATGAACTGGGCCAGCATCAGTACTTTGAACTGATGGTTCTTGTGGGGCCTGAGGAATATGAGCTGCTTCAGCAAGAAGTGATGAAGGTTCTTGTGTACTCTCCTCAAATATCAGATCATTAATTACTGCATCCACCTTTAACAATACATCCTGATGAGCCTTCTTTTCTTGCAGCAGTTGTTCAAAGTCAGCAAGAAGATCGCCTTGAGCAAAATCAACAATTATTTGTACAGCCTCTTTGTCTGCGTCTTCCCTTTGAGAAGATGGTTCTTGTGTGACTGGATGTATCTCAGATTCTAAATCCCTTTGAGACTTAGGTTCTTGTGTACTAACATCCATAGCAGAGGACTGAGTCTTTTTCTTCTTTCTGATGTACCTAACCACATCTTTAGCTTTTCTTTTCAACATGCTTTTGTCAGTTTTCTTGGGCTCAGCAGTTTCTTTATTTAGGGGAAACTTTTTTATCTGAGCACTAGCATCAGTAGTTGGCTCCTTAGTTCCAGTTGTGTCAACAGATTCATCAGGAATTGTAACTGTTGATTTCTTTGTCTTCATCCTTGGCCCAATGGGCATCTGATCATCAGAGTTTGAATCATCTTGCATGATCAGCCTTCTTTTCCTGACTGGAAAACATTTTTCTTTCTTCTCACTCTCACTCAGTGAGGCATGTTGAGCTCTCTGTTTAGATTGAACAGATTTATTAACCAGCCTTTTCTTTAGTACAACTGATGCCTTTTAAGAGACATCGGAGGAGGCTAATTTAGGAGCTGAGTTGGATTTCTGTTTAGTAGAAGAAATGTTTGGGTTAGAAACAAGAGGGGTAGGGTCTTGTTCCACAACATCAGAAAATTTAACAGAGGTGCCAGCATCAGGATTTGCAGGCACTTGTGAAGGAGTAGGTCTATTTCTCAATAGAAATTGCCTAACCTCTTAAGGAAGGAAGGGAAGTCCTGAAATCTTATTCTTTTCATCTCTTTTGATATGATCTGTAATAGCCTTCTCAGAAATTTGAAATACAGAAAGCAGTTCATCATTATCAAATTCAACATTAGGGCATAGAAAATTAAAAATCAGTTGAAGAAATCTAGTATACCCTATTACACCTGGTGCATCTGTTCTCCTAGCAATTATGAATTAAAGAATGGTATTACCATAGTCAAAATTACCATAATAGAGAAGAGAATACCCAATTTTCAGAGAAGTGGATGGAAGGGCATCAAACTTTATTGTCTTATTCAAGAAACATATGTTGATGCAGTCAAAGAAGAAATTGCATTCTCTCTTTAACTTTGTTCTTGTCAATTTCCCAATTGTTGTGATGTCACCTTTGTAGTTTAGAGTTCTGAGTATATCAAACAGCTTCTCAGTTGTATAATTGTCAGGAACACCATCACAGGCAGGCAACCTCAATGCTTGAACCAGAACATCAGCATCAACCTCATACATGTGTCCCTTATATTCAAAAGAGAAACCAGAATTTGTTGCATTAATTAGAGCTATATCCCATACCTACATTACAACCATGTATGATACCTTAGTAGGATTTGTGAGAGCATATCCAATTAGACATTGGAGTAGGAAATCCTGTATATCATAAAAAGATTGAGGAAACTGCTGATGTGTAAGTGGAGCCAAGTAGTTATTGGTTCCAAAAGTTTTGTCATGAATAATAGTGGTTTGACTAAAGAAGGGTGAAAGCTCAGAAGATGTCATGATATTTGTAGGCGTTGAGGAAAGATGTTCGTTAGATGTGCATAATGAGGCTGTGTGTATGATAATATGTGTCATAGAGATTCTTGTGCAAATATAAGTTTGCAAAGCTCAGCTGTATGTAAGACACTTGGAGAAGGAAGCTTAGTGAATTAAACTTCTGATAGAGGATAATTAATGAAGAATTGGAGTGAAAAGTGGAGTGATTTGCGGAATCAGCAACAAAGAATGCACTGCTCTTTTAGAAAGTTTGTTGTGAGACTTTGTTCAACAATTTATCCACTTTTAAACAATAATCAAGAAAACAATCACTTTTCAGCATTAAACAATTCAGAAATCATTTGTCAATAATTTTTTAAATTAAAACAAGCTGACCTGTCATCAGTATTTGATACCTCTTTTCTGTCAGGATTTGACATCGTCAGGATTTGTCGATTTAAATTCATCAGTGTTTGTCAAAACAACTCAAGAATCATTAAAAGATACATGTTAATAGTGTGATTTAGAGATTAACAGGCTACAAAAAAATGAGCACATGCATACACAACTAAAGATCATAGATTAGGTCTTGTAAGCAAAATAAACAAAATTTCATTAATAATTCAAGAGAGTACATTTCATGAAATTTTCGATTACATGCATAGATGATTACAACAAAATCCTAGTCTAAATAGACGAACATCAACACCCTTGGTCTAAGAAGCCTGACAAAGCTGATGGTGAAGAGAAATGGTAGGAGGATGTTTAGTGTTTCTTCCTGCTTTCAACAAAGAGAACAACAAGTTGAATGATTTTTTCTTGCTTTCGAAGAGTGTAGAGGTGAAGGTCTTTTTAGAATCCCAGAATATCATTTTTGATGACTTCTGGAAGTTGAATCCAAATGTCGTTTGAGATGGCATTGATGTGGTACATAATTTGCATTCCATCATGAAAGATAGTCGCAATATTAGTGAAATGGTTATAAAACCAGTTGAAATACGCCATTGTTTGAGAAGAAATGGATATGAGAAACAATAGTGAGGAGAGTGTTTTGTGTCAAGGAAGAGAGGTGATTAGACTGAATGAGAATGATGGTTTAAATAATCGAGGGAATATCAAGGGACTAGGAGATTGATTGATTATTAAGTGTAAAGTTAACTTAATAATTTAACCAAAAGATATCTTATTAAAAAACATCTCCCTAGACTGATTTGCAATGATGAAAATGATATATATTCATACATGCACATTTAGCATATAAATTCACTTAATTTATCATGCATATTGTAATATCCCATATTTTCAAATATTATTATTATAATTATTTGGAATTATTATGTGATTTTTATGTGAATTTTTGGTGAATTATCTGATAAGTGGAATTGATGTTTGGGTGTTTAGATGTGATATTATTTGAGTATTTGAATTTTTATATGTCCAGAATAAAATATAGATAATTGTGATATTTTTCTGGTAATTTTTGGACTGTTAGATGATTTTATATTGATTTAGGAATTATTAATTATTTTCAGATTAATTACAAAATTATTTTATAAAGCCGGGAATCGTCCGACTTCAACCGTTTTTGTGTTTTTACAACCCGAAACTCTTCCGAAAACTCCTTGCTAACCTAATCTGGTAATTCCGGATATTTTCCGTGTTTTGACTTTTTCAATCCGGATTACGGTTTGACCCGTGCGCGGCCCGGCGCAAGATTTTAGATACGATAGTTATTTCGGTAATCAATAAAACCCGTATTCTCGAGAGATGAGATATTTTTACGTTATTTTCGTATATAGTGTTTTATAAAAAGCTCGGTTTTGATAATTATCCAATTCTGGTATTTAATTGTATCATTTTTATAGTTACTTAGCGGCTAAGTAATCTATTTTTGGATCATTTTGTAGTTACTTAGTGGCTAAGCAACTAATTTAACGATCCAAAACGATCCAGACCGATCCAATATTCCATAAATATAAATAGTCTAATTCTTATTTCGTTTATTCCGTTTATTCATTTGCAACCAGTTAAAATACCGTAAATACAGATAAAAACCCGAGAAACCGAAACGTTTCCGAGAATCAAACACACGAATGAAGGCGTTATCGAACTCCGATTCGGGCGTGCAGCATATCAAAACGAAGCTCTCGAAATCTTCTTTCTGAATCAATCATTAGTTTCTGCCCAGAAATCATGGTAATTTTCTTATTTATTTATTTATATTCGAATTATTTGATAATTAAATTATGAAAATTTGTTCTTGATGTTGTTGATGTGATTTGATGCTTCCATGTTGTAGAGCATGTTTTTCTGGTCGATTTGGTATATTATACTTCAAAAATAGAGTTCAATATCATATAGAAATTAAGGTTTGATTTTCTGGAAATTTCTTGAATATGTGTTCTTGGTGTTCTTGGAGAATTCTGAAAATCAAAGTCAATTTTGAAGGTGTTATTGAACACCAAATCACAAGTATGAATAACCAAAATGAATCACAGACCATTCTCTATCATTTTATATCTTCAAATCGTTTCAACAGTTGGTAAAATTCAAAGTCGATTTTTAGGGTTTTTATTCGAAAATTAGGGGTTTCTTATTGGGTGATTTTTGGATTATTTTGATGATATGAATGCATTACACAGAATCCCAGCATTGTTTTAACATATGAATTGATCAATTTGGTATAGAAACGTGTAGGATCGATGTCTGGCCGGATTTTCGCCGGCGTTGGTTCGGTAATTGCCAGAATCCCTGAATCGTTGCTTTTCTGGTGTTGTGATTAATGAAATTAAGCTTAGGAACTGATTTGGATTGAAACCCAGCTGATAAGAGTGCCAAACGGAGCTGTTTCGAGTTGATCGGAGAACTCGCCGACGTCCGTCAAGGTCACCGGATTCTGGGTTTTGGTCCGGTGTTCTTGAGGACCCGGATGAGTTCTTGATAACCCGAATTCGACCCATGTTCAACCCGGTTTTAATCCCCCTTGACCCAACTGGATTTACAAAATTCTGTTTCTGATATTTTCTGTTTTAAAAATAATTCAAAATCCTATTTATAATTTCTAAAAATTCATTTTTATTTTAAAAATCTTTATTTTAATTCTGAAAATTTATATTAATTCAAAAATAAATCCAAATTATTTAGTTAATTAATTTTAATTGATAATTAATTATTTAATTAGTAAATTAATTAAAATATTAATTGATTAATTAATTTAATTAGTTATTAATTAATTTTAATTGATTATTTAATTAGATTTAATTATTTAAAATCGATTTAAAAATTCCGAAAAATAGTTTCGAGTTTTAAAATATTATTTTAAATTATTTTCCAGGCTCGATAAATCTTATAAAATTATTTTCGGATGTTCGAGCCCTATTATTTAATTATTAAATGATTCGGAGATTGTTTTTATTCCGAAAAATGTTCAAAAATTCATAATAAATCAAGCGTTCGTCCGTTTAATACGAAACGAACGCGTACAGACTCAGAAAAATATTCCGCTTTCATTAAAAATACTTTCAAGACACAAATTCTTTTGTTTCGAAAGGTCGCTTGTTTTACAAGACATTCTGAGTCAATTTTTGATCGATAAATCATATTTTTGACCCGATTTCAGTTTAAAACGTACCTAGTCGAATGTTTTGGCGAGACGAGTCCTGTGTTATATGAATTATGTGATACGTGGATTATGTGCTTATGTGTTATGTGAATTATGTGCATATGTGGATCAAGAGTCCTGTATTTGTCTGCTATATTTATGTGTGGGTTATCGTATGGGTAGACGATAGGCTTTTGACGCGTAGTTCGTCGAGTGGTTATCGATTAGACAATTAAAGTTCTATATTTTAATTATAGATGCGGATCATTCGAGTTGATCAGGACAAGACGTTGGATAAAGAATGAGGTGGAATGGTATTGGGTAGCTGACTTCTAGTAATCGCAGGAGCAACATATCAGTAAAGTGCTGGAAGGGAAGACGATGATGTTTTGAGACAGAATGTCAGAATAGATGCGTCTTTGCGAGTGTGACTAACTACTAAAACCCAAAGGCAAGTACCCCTAACTTCACTTATCGTTCAAGTGATGTTTATTTCGAATCATTTTATGCAAGTATTTCTATCATCACTTATTATTCAAGTAATCTTTATTTTGAATCATATCATGCAAGTATTGCTTTCCCTATCTCAGTTTAGAATCGATAAATGTTTTACATATCGCTGAATTAAATGATTCTGTTTACGCAAGTACCCTCTGCTATTATAACCTCTGCTATTCTATGTTTAGAGTAGTCAAGTAATTTTACTTATCCAATTATCGGATTTTTAAATTTTTGGATTTTGAGAAAAGTGATTTGGTTGCGAATATTCCTACCCAAGAATTGGGGGAATAAAATTATTTCGGGTGTCAATTATTATGACCCCATTTCAATAAAAGGTTTTAAGATTGGATCATAATTGCGTAAGTGACCGGGACGGACGGTCCAGCGGAGGGCTATTTCTAAGTGCCATATGAAATATTATGACACCATTTTGCCATAGGCTAGTTATGCCTTTTTGTTTGAGTACTCGTGTTTTTGGGGTCACATTTCTACGAATCATGACCTTGTGCTATCACACGGGTTGATCAGCATGTGATAGTACGTCCGTCGGAGAATGATCCTAATCTAAATTATCATATCATTTTTAATATTCATAAAATAAATGATTTATCAATTGATTCTGTTTTGGATAAAAGTACTGATTCTATTTTGGTTTAAAAGTGCATTGTGGCTTTGATTCAGTTTCTGATTTTGAGAATACTTAGTTTGTTGTTAAATATCAAAAGTGGTATTAGTATAGATGAATGATGTTGATTTCAGTATGGGTGTTGTGAGCATTAAAGTTCGTATTGATATCTAATTTGATATGACAACAAAATAAGTATTAATATTAAGAGTTGAGTTTTGAGTAAAGTTTATGATTCATCCATAATCATTGCTTCTTTTTGTTGTGGTGGTCTACGCTATTTCCGTAAACACTGTTTTACGAGTTTGATTCTTATCAAGATTCAAAGTATTGCTGAAGCTTTTCGCTTGAAAATATTAAGAAGAATTTTCTGGTTCAGCAATTATGATTTTAAATGTTTTGCTCTAATGTAGATGTCGGTTTTATATCAAAAGACCCTATATATATGCTATAACGATCTTGCTGAGCATTTCTTCCGCTCATACTTGCCTGTTTTCAAATTTAACCTCCAGTGAGGATTAGCTTACGCTGTTTATCTGCGTAATTCAAGGAAGCAAAGAAGAAGCTTTTGGAAGGTGGTTGATCCAGGGTTACGGGCTAGTGTAAGTTTTATTGTGTAAAGTTGTTTATATTATATTATATTATAGTTGTGTATTTTATTTGGGCCTAGTATACTTCATTTCGAAGTTATACTAGTGGGTTTAGTTTCTAGTTGGAATTTATTGAAAAGAGTTTTAAAAGAAAGTGAAACATTTATTGGTGGAATTTGGATATCTTGTTTCTAGAACTGTAACCTTAAAAGATCTTGGATTAGTTGGGGTTATTTATGCTAAATATCTTCCGCGAGCATTTATTTATCGATTAAACAGGTTGATTTGGATTGAGGTTTCATAGTGACGACCAAATCCTCTGACCCCGGATTTGGGGGCGTTACACATATAACAAAATACACCAAAAATTCCCAGCTTAATATCTTGAACAGTATTTGGGACATATCAGGATTTGATCAACATACATCAGGATTTGATCAAATATAAATTTAAAAGAATTTATATGTCCCAACTAACCATACCAAGTTCATTGACAAACTTTGTAAATGTTGCTTCAGGTAATGGCTTCGTGAAAATGCCAGCCAGCTGCTGATTAGTGGGAACAAAATGAAGCTCAATCGTTCCTTCCATGACATGCTCTCTTATAAAGTGATATCTGATTATGATATGTTTAGTAAGAGAGTGTTGCGCTGGGTTTTTTGTCATAACAATAGCACTTTGATTATCACAATAAATAGGAATTTTAGAAAATGATAATCCATAGTCCATGAGTTGGTTTCTCATCCATAACAACTTAGTACAGCAACTCCCAGCTGCAATATATTCAGCCTCAGCAGTTGAAGTAGAAATAGATTTCTGCTTCTTACTGAACCATGAGACTAATCTGCCTCCCAGAAACTGACAGCTCCCAGATGTACTCTTCCTGTCTATCTTGTAGCCAACAAAGTCAGCATCTAAATATCCACATAAATCAAAACCAGCTTCCCTTGCATACCATAGACCAAGTGATACACTACCTTTGAGGTATCTGAAGATTCTCTTTACTGCAATAAGATGTGGCTCCCTTGGATTTGCCTGAAATCTTGCACATAGACAGGTGGCAAACATAATGTCTGGCCTACTAGCCGTTAGGTACAAAAGAGAACCAATCATACCTCTGTAGCTTGTGACATCGACTGCTTTTCCTTCATGAGGAGCAAGCATTGTAGCAGTTGCCATTAGGGTAGTTGTAGCTATACTCTCTTGCATATTAAACCTTTTTAACAGATTCTTTGTGTACTTCGACTGATTAATATAGATACAATTATCAGTCTATTTAATTTGAAATCCCAAGAAGTAACTCATCTCTCCCATCATGCTCATTTGATATTTTGATTGCATCAACTTTGAGAACTTATCACACAGTTTTTGATTAGTTAATCCAAAAATGATATTATCCACATAAATTTGAACTAAAAGCAGATCTTTACCTTGATTCAGATAAAATAAAGTTTTATCTATTGTACCTCTTTTGAATCCACTTTCCAGTAGAAACTAAGCAAGGGTCCCATACCATGCCCTAGGTGTTTGCTCTTGTCCATAGAGTACTTTATCAAGTCTATAAACATAATCAAGATATTTAGGATCCACAAAACCTGGTGGTTGTTCAACATAGACTTCCTCTTCAAGTTCTCTATTGAGAAATGCACTCTTGACATCCATCTGAAAGACTTTAAATTTCTTGTGTGCAGCATATGCTAAGAAAATTTTGATTGCTTCCAGCCTAGCAACAGGAGCAAATGTTTCATCATAGTCAATGCCTTCCTGTTGAGAATATCCTTTAGCCACCAATCTTGTTTTGTTTCTGATAATTGTTCCATCATATTCTGATAATTGTTCCATCAGAATCAGTCTTATTTCCGAAGACCCACTTTGTGCCCACAATTGACATATTTTTAGGTCTAAGCACCATTTTCAAAACTTCATTTCTTTCGAACTCATTTAACTCTTCTTGTATAGCTATGACCCAATCTGCATCTTTGAGTGCATCTTCTACTTTCTTTGGCTCTTCTTTTGAAATTAGATTGTGATACAAACATTCATTTTAGGTTGCACTCCTTCTCTTTACACCTTTATTAGGATTTCAAATGATCTGATCAGGAGTATGATCTTTAGTCCATTTTCTGGCATTAGGAATTGTCCTTCTGGAGCTAGATGCTCCCATCAAATGCATTTGAAGCTCCCCCTGAATCTGTGCTTTTATCTCCTGATAAAGTCTTGGGACTTGAGTCATGTCCATCTGATATTGAATCACCATTGGATTTTGAATGACTAGATTGAGAAGAACCTTGAGTTAATTCTTCAGTGTTGGTACCATCAGTTGAAACTTAATGTTGCTCCCCCTCAATATGTGCAGGTTCATTAGTACAATGATCATCTTCAAAATCTGAAGGAGTATCAAAATTTGGATCATTAGGATTTGACAGTTCATTAGAGTTTGATCCAGATTTCAATAATGCATTTTCATTTGCAAAGATTAGACTTTCATGAGAGTCTTCTTCAAAACCAGGAATCTTCTTATCATCAAAAGATACATTTATGGAGATAACTACAGTATTTGTTCTCATATTGAAAACCCTGTATGCTCTTGATGGTGAATAACCAACAAAGATTCCTTCATCAGCTTTTAATTCAACCTTCCCTAGCTGATCAGTATGAGTTCTCAAAACAAAGCACTTACATCCAAATACCTGAAGATGTTTGAGACTGGTCTTCATTTCTTTTAGCATCTGATAAGGAGTAACACCATGTCTGTTTATCAGTGTGATATTTTGAGTATAACATGTTGTGTTTACTACTTCAGCCCAAAAGTAAGTGGGTAGTTTTGCTTCTTCCAGCAGAGTCCTGCTAGCGTCAATCAGGGTTCTGTTCTTTCTCTCAACAACACCATTTTGTTGAGGTGTACCAAGAACTGAGAATTATTGTTGTATGCCTTTGTACTTGCAGACTTCCTCCATTTTTGAGTTCTTGAACTCGGTGCTATTATCAATTCTCAAAATTTTCACTTTGTGGGTGGATCCATTCTCAATTTGCCTTATATGGTCCAGAAGAATTTCTGGAGTTTCATCCTTCCTTTGTAGAAAATAAACCCAAGTGTATCTAGTGAAATCATCAACAATTACAAGTGTATACCTTTTCTTGTTGATAGACATTATGTTCACTGGTCCAAAGAGATTCAAGTGTAACATGTGATATGGTTTAGTGATGAAGAATTCTATTTTGCTTTTGAAAGATACTCTTCTTTACTTAGACTTTTGACAAGCATCATAAAGACCATCAGATGAGTATAGCATATTTGGTAATCCTCTTACTAGCTCCTTCTTGGCAAGTTCATTGATTGAATTGAAGTTGAGATGTGAGAGCTTCTTATGCCAATTTCAGCTTTCATCTAATGATGCCTTTGAGATAAGGAAAGTAGCTTCTTTCTCAAGACTTTCATGTAGCCTTTCTTCATACATATTACCATGTTTGTATCCCATAAAGACAATCTTTTTCGAATTGTTGTGAACCACTTCACAGTGAGAGTCATATAACACCACATGATAACCTCTATCAGTGATTTGATTGATGCTTAGAAGATCATGCTTCAGTCCTTACACAGAGCTACATTCTATATTGCTACCTTTCTAATTATCAAGTCTCCATATCCCAGAGTGTGTCCTACATTTCCATCTCCATAAGATACATCTGGGCCAGGCTTCTTCTCAAACTATGACAGCAGGGATTTATTTCCAGTCATATGTCCTGAACAACCACTATCCAAGACAAGAGTGTTTTTCCTGTTACCCAGCAGTCAGAAGAGTAATTAATTAGAAGGATTTTTAAGGACCCACACTTGTTGGGCCCCCTTTTTGGACAACTTAAGCCTTTGTGATTCAGAAGTACTTCTGACAGTTTTTCCTTTGTCAGGATTTGTCTTGTCAGAAGTAGATTTAGTAGAACTAGAAGAATTGAGTACATAAGCAGATTTATTGAATTTAGGCAAAGGTTCATAATAGTTGTGATATAGCTTATGATAGGAACTACAGGTGTAAATTGAATGCCAACTACTACCATAATGAAAACAAGGATTTTGTGGTTTATAAAATACTGATCTACCCCTAACATCAGACTCAGGAATAAATTTTTTTATTTTTTTACTCCTCTTAAAATCAATAGCAAGATGATTAGTATTACCACAGTTAAAACAAGTTTTTCTAGGAGCATTGGGAACAAACTTATAATTAGAATCCTTAGAAATACCTTGCTTACCAATTCTGTTCCTTTTAGGACTTTTAACTTGAGGCTTGTGAGTAACCTCAAATATTTTCCGTTTCAATTAGCTTTTAGACAAAAGTCCTATATTCTTTTCTTTCTTAACAGTCTTAATGGTTTTCTTATTTTCCTTTCTTTGAGATTTATCACTTACTGACTTTTCTTGGGATGCTGATGTTGAACCCTTTTCAAAGATAGATTTGGGTTAATCAGCTTCTGAAGAGATAAACTTTACATGAGTCTTAAGGGTAGTTTTATTTTCAGTGTCAACATCCTTAATTCCATCTATATAATCAAGACATTCTTTCCAGTTTTTCTTAAAGATCATCTCATGAACCTTTTTGCATGAATTAGTCCAGGCTTTAAGGGTTTTCCTCTTATTCTCTAATTCATTTTCCAACATACTATACTTAGCTTCTAGTATCTTCACTGTATGTTTAGCTTTCTTACATTCTTTCTGAACTTCAATCTGATTTACTAAGTCAGATTTCAACCGATCATTCCTAGATTTTAAGATTTCATTTTCAGATAACAGCCTATTGTTCTCTAAAGTCTTATTTTTAAAATTACCATGTAGAGACTTAAGAATAGATTTCAGTTCAGATATATCTTTAGTATCAAAAGAGAAGAAAGAAGTTAATACCTTAGAATCAAAGGAAGTAGGAGCATTAAAATTAGCCATCGGTGCATAGCATGTTTCTTCATTTTCAGAATCAGTGGAGTCCATCCAATCCTTGTTTGATGTAATTAAGGATTTGTTCTTCCCTTTGTCATGCTTTTTCTTTTGCACTCTATAGCAAAGTGACCAGGTTCATCACAGTTGTAGCACTTGATTTTCGACTTGTCGACTCTTCCATCTTTAGAGTCCTTCCCTTCTCTTCTTCCAGATGACTTCCTTTCTCCTCCAGTGAACTTTTTCCTGAAGCTTCTATTCTTCTGAGACTTCCTGAATTGCATCCTCTTGAAGCCCTTAACTAGCAATGCAGCCATTTGCTGACATCAGAATGTATCATGTTCTCATCAGTTTTAGAATCAATATCATCATCAGGATTTGATGATGAATCATCAGTATCTGATTATCGGCATATTATTCTTTTTCCTTGCAGCTTCAACTGACCTTTTTTTAAAGCTTTAGCATTAATTTTAAAGAAACTGATTTTCCCTTGTTATTTTTCCTTTCTTTCCTTTGCTGAAATTCCAGATCATGAGTTCTCAGCATGCCATACACTTCATCCAGGGTGATTATTTCCAAATTATACTGATGTCGGATGATTGGAGTCTGAGTCTCTCATTCCTCATTCAAGGCTCTCAGAAATTTAGTGTTTGAATCCTCCCGATCATACACTTTTCCCACCAAGGATAGGTTGTTGAGAAGGGTGAGAAACCTGTCATAGATTTCAATGAGGCTTTCATCAGGTTTGGCCTGAAAATGTTTGTATTCTTGAACTAGAACGGCCCTTTTGTTCTTCTTGATGGCCATGGTTCCTTGACATTGAGTTTCAAGAGCATCCCAGATCTCCTTGGCAGTCTTGTAGGCTATAACCCTGTTTGACATCACACAATCAAGACTATTAGATTTTTTACCTTTGCATCTTTCAGCACAACTACTTTCTCTTCTAGTGTCCACTCACCCTTTTCCTTCAACTGATAGTGTTCAGCAACAATAGGAGTTGCAGGTACCAGTTTTTTTGGCATGTAGGGTCTATCATTGATTACGTCGAGATAGTCTGGATCTGTAGCCTCCAGGTGCATGAGCATCTTCACCTTCCATGTAGGATATTCAGCATTTTTCAGAATGGGGATTTTAATACTTTCATACTTGTTCAGAGACATGTTTAGATCGCTTTAAATTTATCAGTTTGCTCTGATACCAATTGTTGCCCAGTAATGATACAAATGTTTAAGAGGGTTGGATACAATTGTATAATCATTTCAAACAAGAATAAAAATATAACAGTTCTTTATATTTATGATAAAAACTGTTACAAACTCTCTCAAGAAATACTGATATTCTTGAGTGCTGTTAGGTCGTACAATGCTCGAGTTAATCACTATGTGATCACCTAAACTGTGTTTATATAATACACAGCTGCTACAGATCAGTTTAGGATATGTATTATCAATTACTAACAGAAAATGATACATATCTTCAACTGAATACACAAAGTCCTATCACTCAGAACGAACATATATCCATCCCTCAAAATAAGGAACATACTTAATCTTCACAACAGACTGTCTTCAGATGCTGATGTTCTCCAGATACTGATGATGCATCAAATCCTGATGGCACATCAAATCCTGATGACATCCAAAACAGTCATATCCTGAGCTCCTCCTGATCATTGAGAATCACCAGATAACAATAAGAGTTTGATAAATGGCAAGGAAGTGACATTGGAAGGATCATGTAAGCAAAGTTAAGAGATATTTTGCAAGGATAATTATGGACCAAGCATTTTAATCTTCTAATTAACTAAGGTTAAAACTTAACCACCCATTCATCACACAAAACCCAAGGTAACCAAGCAAGAATTATTTCACTTCTCCCCCCACCTTCATTGCTCTCGGCTTTTTATGGTAAAACAAGGAAGAAAAATTCCAAGTTCAAGCTCCACTCCATCTTAAATCACAAGGTAATTTTTATAGCTTCTTGGTGATTAGATATAACTATCCTAGGAATCTTAGCATCAAATTCTCTTTCTAGCTAACCTAAATAATTCATCAAAAGAAATGATGAATAGTGTTTTCAAAGTTATAACTTTGTGTTCTTGATTTTATTTGCAAGATCAAGGTAGTATAAGGTTAGATCAAGGTTCTTTGCATTCCCTAGAAACTTTCCACCCTCCAAGAAAGGTATGAAACTTCAAAACCTTTAGTATTAAGTTTGAATGTGGAAGATTTGAGATGTTTTGGATGAATAAGTATTAATTTGTATGATAAGCATGATTTGAACTTTGTTTGATTAAGTAGTTTAGTTGATTTGGGTGGTAGAATTCTCACATCAATCAAAAAGAGTTTTATGATGTTATATTGGTTTGAGATTCTTGAGATAATTTTGGCTAATATCAGTAGTCTAGGTTTGGATCTTGAAGTTTTGGATGGATTGTAGTTGGAATGATTTGATTTGGATTGGTAAAATTTGGAAATCACGTAAACATAGTCGTCGTAATACCCATTTTCTTATAGACTGTTTGAGCTTAACTTTCTGATTGAAACACACTGTTATGAACTTACATTTTCCATTTTTTACTAGATCATATCGTAAGCTTCGTTTTGATATGTCATTCACTTAAATCCGATTTACGGTTTAGGAGAAACAATTGTTTTAAGTAACAGCATTTCGCAAACAAACCCTTACCCCTCGTTTAACTTTGAGACCATGTTTAAGGCCCCTAAAAGACTAACTGGAATACAAAAAAAATTATGTAAAGTATATTAGACAGTTGGTAATGCCCTTGCAAAATAGTCACCTTAAAATTTTTAACGGTTAAATTTATAAAAGTGGTGGAGTCGAGGGTATGCGAGCGACTAATGTAAATCTTTAAGCGTATAAGCGAACATTAGGGTATGTGCGTATAAAGTCTAGTTTCTTAAGAGACCGAGGATTAATTCCGGCTTATGTGTTGTTTATAGGTTACCGAAATCATCCCAGACTCATTTCCACCCCAGATCGCTCAGGCAAGTTTTGTACCCGTATAACTGTTGTTGTGATGTTATATATATATATACATGCATTATCTTGAGATAAGTGCATGATTGTTATTAACAAATATTGCAATATATTGTTGCATGTATATTTTGGGAAGCATGTCGATATGATATATATATATATATATATATGCATGCCTGTTTTGAAACCTTGATATTTCATCATTAATTCAATTGCTTATAAACTCATAATACCTATGCTAGAGATAAGCAGTAATTGCGTATACCCTTAGTATTGGGGACCCAAAGTTGAATATTTTTCTAAATCGGGAGACGATGTTTCTGAGTATATTATATATATATATATATAGTTTTAAATTATAAGTGAATATTATTTTACGAATATTCAGTTAAGATTTTTATTACGATCAAAGACTGTTTTAATCATTTGAAAAGAGTTTCTACTTACGAAACTCATTTTATTTAATTTAATAAATGAATATTAGTTTGAATATTCATTCGAGGATTTATGATTCCACTTATTTTATTAAATAATATTCTTTATTTTCTTAAAGAATAATATTTCAATATTCTCCAAATATTCGGGAAATGATTGATACTATTAAATCATTCTTACATTAAATATTTTCAGAGATTATTTTCAAAATTTATCAAAACTATTTTTAAAAGTTAGAGCGGATCCCAAAAGTTGTTTTCAAATTTAAGACCTTCCTTTCGAAGGGGATTTAAATACTCGCTAAAAAAATCTGAGGGATCTGTCTCCGTGATGTATTTTTTTATATTTACAACGAGGTTGCTTTTTTGATAAAAGAGTTTTTGATTACTTAGCCAACACTCACGGAGTAAATTCTTGGAATGAATTTAATCCATTAATAGGCATCCCCTGGAAAATATCGGTGAGTTTTCCTTTCCAACTAGATATGGCTTCTTGGTGGAGCCGTGTCAACAAGTTTTACTTGGGGAAAAGGGAAGCGAGCTTTACGTTTCAGAGTCATGGATTTCATCTGAACTAGGAGTAGCATAAGTGGTCGAGTGGTGCAGGCCTAACTTTATTTATTGGCCCAAATGGTCCGGAAGTTCCGCTGAGATGGTCCTTTCGTTTGGAGTCCATCGTTCAGCCGACAAATAAATCCAATTGTTCTCCTCTACATATAGAAAATTGTGGGATTGTACTACTACAACTGATCATCGTAAGTTGTCTTTTTTGCGCGGAAAACTTCCGTAATGAGTTCATCATCCAGTTTAGATATTTCTGCAACACTACCCATAGCACTTCGATAGAAAGGCTACGGCTGGGCGACTTATGAGTGTTGGCAGCGTCGAGTTTTTAAAATGATGTTTTCATCAAATGAAGTATCTCGTAACTTCATATTTTGTTAATGATTAAAGATTTGAGTTTCCTTGAGCGGATAAAAGCCTTCAAGAGTATTTGAGAAAATGTTTTATACAATGTTTTACCTTGTAACATCATCTACGAGATGAACTTTTGAAAACTTATTATACTTTGAACAGTGGTAGTTCAATTAGTTTTTCAAAAAAGATATAAGTATATTGGAGTATTTTATAATTTCATCTTTTTAAGCTCATATCCAGTAAGTAATTATCTTACACTTGATGAAGATTTTTAGTAAGTTATCAATTCAGATACTTGCATTATTGATTAAACTATATATTATCTTGCGATATGTAATGCTCACTCATGCTTCATTTATTCATCACACAACAACAGTTATGAAGGATGGCCAGACTCAAGAAGACCCAGCGCAAGAGTGTGGGAAGCATCCCGTGTCTACCCGCTAATATCTTAGCCGTCATTGCTGCAGAGGTAGTTCAATTTGTAGTTTAGGCATTTAGCTTTTAGGAATCAAATAACTGTAAACTTATTGAGTAATCATTTTGGGTGTGTAAAAACTTTTAACTTATGGATTTAACTGACTGTTACTTATTTCAATTTCATCTCTGAGACTATAACGTGTTGTGGAGTGTGTATTATTGTGGTCACAGCATGCAGTTATTCATTTTTTATTTAAGTTAAGTGATATTAATCAAAAGAAAGACCATGACAACCTGGATTCCGGACCCCGGATCTGGGGATATTACAGAAATTCTATCAGAGCTAAGCGTTATAAACCTCAGAGATGATGCGACGTTATAATAATAAATTCACAGAGATAATAACAACTCTTGCCAAGTTCATACTCGGGCTACTTAAAGTAGCACTGACAGTTAAAAACCTTATGGGAACTCTTATAAATATCATGATAGTAACTTAGCTAGCTTAATGTTTAGGACCACGAGGTCGAGGATCCAGAGATATATGAGCATGAGTACGATGAGGTATTGCTACGTGTTGAGGATCAGGTTGAGCTTGATGAGGATATTGCTGAGGAGGAGGACCCCTCAGAGGATACTGAGCCCTTTCTTTATGAGGAGACTAATGATGAGGATCCCATGGAGGGTACTGAGCCACTTGCTGATGTGGATGATGAGGAGGACCCCTCAGAGGAGACCGAGCCAGCTGTTATCGATATTTCTGATAATGAGGACCCAGAGGCGGTCCCAGTTGCTAAGGATGTTGAGACCCCTACTGAGGAGTCGGTTGATGCTACCCATCCCCACTCCCTGTGATCAGAACCCCTACCCATCCACCATTACCCTTGAGTCCTTATGATGATGGCTCTAAGACTCTTACTCCAGAGCCCATGCAGACTGAGGATGCACTCCTAGCAGATCTAGATTCCCCACCCCTTGATGCTGCACATAGGTAGTCCTTATTGGTTTATGGCTTTATTCAGGATAGATTGAGTTCACGGTTGGCCATTGCTGAGGCCAGGTTAGATGAGGCCAGGAGGGAGCTAGTGGCAGAGAGAGCTCAAAGGCGTGCACCTATCCCCAAGGCCAGAGCTGTCATACCTCAATCTGCAAGGAGAGAGTTGACCAAGATTGAGCTTATAGCTCGCGCGAGGACCCGAGGACTTCATGGAGACAGACATGGAAGGATATCCAGAAGGAAGGCTGATTACATTATCCGTCGTGCGATGGAGAGAGTGTGGGAGTTGACCCGCTCTCGTATTTTATTCAGGATCAGTGATGTAGTCTAGTCATCTAGTTACTAGAGGCCATAATAAAGTTCCAATTTTCTGGGATAGTTAACTTGTATATAGTTATCCCTTTCTCTGAGTAGAATGCATTTCACTTTGGGGCAGATGACTGTAGCACTGTTGTACTTTTGACCGGATCGGACTATGTATTTCTTGTATTATATATATATATATATTTTTTTCCTTTCAGTTCAATTTAGTTCTTGGTGACAAGATCACTATTTTATCCTTATTATTTTTTGCACTTCTTGCTACTAAAACTGTCTTATTTATGTAGAACTGTGAGATATGTTCTCCATATCGTAGCGACTATATGTGGTACAATCTCATTTGTATGATTGTGACCTAACATTGAATTTTCCAAAACTTATCAGTATTATGCCGCCAAGAATAATTGGAACTAGGGCAAATCCTTGGTTTGAGGACCAGGGGAGCCATAACCAAGATGAGAGAAATCAAGAACACAGTGAAGAGGAAGATGGGGATTATGTTGAATAGGATGAATCCCAGTATGGAGTAGAGGAGGAAGCATTTAATGTTGGGGGATTTGAAATAGAGGTTGAAGAAGGAGAAACTGAGGTTGAGCAACAGGTAGCGAACCAATGCATGGATCCTACAGGGTAGTTTATGCAACTAATAAGGCAAAACCTGGAACGTCAACCGAACACACCACCTCAAGTAAATAACAATGATGTGGAAAACTCTTTCAGGGCTTTTAAGTCCCTTAATCCCCTTGAGTTCCATGGATTAGCTGACCCGGTTGAGGCAAGAGCATGGCTAAAGGAAATAGAGTAATCCTTTGAGATTTTGAGTATTGATGAGGAACAGAAGACTGTATTTGCTACTTACCTTCTGCAGGGAGAGGCTAACTACTTGGGGGAGGCCAAGAAAAATATGGAGACCGATGACATCATAACCTGAGAAAGGTTCAGTCAGTTATTTCTGGGAAAGTATTTTCCAAGGTTTATGGAGAACAAGATGGAGCTCAAGTTCTTAGAACTAAAGCATAATAACTTATCGTAGCAGCGTACGAGGCTAAATTTACTGAGTTGTCAAGGTTTGTGCCGGAGTTTGTAAATATCAAGGAGAAGAAAGCCACGAGGTTTCAATAGGGGTTGAATCGGTGGATACATAGGGTGGAAATCCTTGAGCTTACGGACTATGCCACTTTGGTGCAAAAGGCAACAATTGTAGAAGTCGAAAGTGAACAGATGCACAATAAAAAGAAAGAACATGAGTGTGGGCGGAGGTCCCGCAGGAGGGAACTTCCCAAGTAGGTTTAACCAAGGAGCAGTGTGCCTACCCGGGAGGAGTGCTGGGTTTAGGCGGCCTTTGAGTGTGAATTTTATCCAGAGCGGCCAGAAATTAGGAGTGTCCCGTTCCAAACAATCTCGACCCCCATTATCAACATGTAATACTTGTGGAATGAAGCATTCTTGGGTGTGTGGACTGAAGGTACTAACTTTTTTAAGTATGGTCAGGTGGGTCACTATTCCCACAAGTGCACTTCGCCAACCCCCGCTGTTAGCCAGTCCATCACTTGTTTTGGGTGTGGACGTCCGGGTCATATGAGGAAAGATTTCCCAATAAACAAACTGGTTGCTTCAGGAGTGAGCAAGACTGCCTCCAATAAGCCACCTACTGCAAGGACTTTTAACATGACAATTCAGGATGCTATGAAAGACTCAGATGTGATAACAGGTACCCTTTCTCTAAATTCGGTCAGTGCAAATGTTTTATTTTATTCGGGAGTGACTAAATCTTTATATCGAGGGATTTTTCACATAAATTAATACTTAAAGTTAAACCTTTGAAAGAATCTTTACAAGTAGAAATAGCAAACCACGAGGTTATCCTTGTTAACCAGATTCACCCCGCCTGCGAGTTAGGCATAGGTGAACAATCTTTTAGCGTTGATCTGATTCCATTTAAATTAGGTGAATTTGACATAATTTTGGGAATGGATTGGCTATCTAGCAATGATGCTCAGATATACTATAAAGGAAAGAAAGTTAAGTTGAATATCCTGGGGAAGAAAGAAGTCATATTCAGAGGAAAGAGATAGACGTAGAAATTTTTGACCATAACCCAGGCCAAGAAAATGTTATGAAAAGGGAATGAGGCTTACTTAGCCTATGTGGTGGAAACCCAGAGAGAGGTCCCCAATTTACAGGATATCCCGATACTCAACGAGTTTGAAGACGTATTCCCACAAGATCTCCCAGGACTACCACCTAATAGAGTAATTAAATTTTCTATTGAGTTGGCCCCAGTTTTGAAGGCACCATACCGGCTAGCCCTATTAGAAATGAAGGAATTAGCTACCCAATTGCAAGAACTATTGGAGAGGAGTATAATACGACCCAGTGTATCCACTTGGGAAGCACCAGTATTGTTTGTTAAGAAGAAAGATGGGAGCATGAGATTGTGCATCGACTACTGAGAGTTGAACAAGCTAACCATAAAAAATAGGTATCCGTTACCCAGAATAAACGATTTGTTCAACCAGCTAAATAATGTTGTCTACTTTTCTAAGATTAACCTGAGAACTGGATATCGTCAACTTAAGATTATACCTGAGTATATTCGAAAGACGGCGTTTCGCACTAGGTATGGACACTATGAGTTCTTGGTGATGTCCTTTGGATTAACTAACGCCCCAACATGTAACGACCGAGAAATTACGCTTGTATTATATTTTAATAAAGGTGATTTATGTATTGTTATGTCACTAAGTGTGTTGAGTCATAAAACCCTAGCTGCTATATGCTACGTGTTATCTGTTTTGATCAGAATGTGTTTCGGGTATTTATCGAGTGTTTTATTATAAGTTAAATATGTTATATCAAAATTTGTACAGCCCAAACAGTGTTTTAAAAGCCAATATTTCAAAAAAAATCATTGGCCCTATTTTTCCAAGTATGGCCTATATTATAACGATATTCTGAACATCTAGGCGTTTTACAAATTTTCCTGTTTTGCGGAAAATGACTTTTTCGGGCCCCTCCGAGTATCAAAAACCCCACAAAAATCACATTTTTTATTTTTATATAATCATGAAATTATCAAACATCATTTTTCTTTATTTTTTGTATTATTCACAATATTTGGGAATTTTTGGCATATATTTTGTATTTAAGGGATATTTAAGAATTCATAAGTAATACCCAAAAATTATAAAAATTGGGGCCAAATAATTTTATTAGATGTGTAATTAGACCCTTAATTTTATTTAGGGGTATTTTTTTACTAGTATAAATAGCTAATTATTTATTAATTAATTATTAATTAATCATAAAAAAATCAGAAAATTCAAGAAAATCCCCAATTCTCTGAAATTAGGGTTTGAAGTACTTGGGAATCAAAGCGGATTTGAATATGATTCTTTGCACCAAATCCTTCTTGTAAGTTGTCGATTTGAAACTCTTTGAATTCTCTATTCAGTTATGTTATCAATTTCGTGTTTGGATTACTCGATTTTAGAATCGTTATTTTTGGATAGAATCTTGAATTGGGTGTTTTTGACTGAGCTTGTTGTGATGAATTTAAGTGCCATAGAGTTATAGGTCGTCGTTTTTGCAATCGATTAGTACCGGTTTCGTCAATGTTGGTTCCCGTTTTAGGCTCGCCGAAAACCGCCGTCGGTTTCCTTATTTTTCCGGCTCAAATGGACGAAGGAAGGTGGGAGGTTCATTATTGTGCGTGTGGGGAGAAAAATAGAAGAAAAACGGGCTTGAAATAACGTTGTTGGCTGCCGTTCCGTCCACCGGAAAATCCACCGGCGTCGTTGCCGGCGGTGATGTTCTTGGTCGACCCAGGTTCGTCCCGGTTCCAACCCGGAAATCGACCCGGTTTTGATCTTGAAAACCCCTAATTCAATTCCTGATTGTTGTTTCTGATTTTTATATGATTTAGTTTTATTTTTATAAAAATAGAAATTAGTTTTAATAATTAGAAAATCAAATAATAATTAGATTAAAAATCTGAATTATTTTTTAAATTATTTTTACATTTTTTTATTAATTTAGAAATTAAAAAATGTAAATATTTATTTATTTAATTATTTATCTATATATTGACCTAATTATTTATTATTTATTTAATTATTCAATAATTGAGATTAATTAATTAAATCAATCAATTGTTCGATAATTGATCGATTCAAGCGAGTGACTAGTAATAGTTCGAGTTGTGTTTCGAATTTTAGGAATTTGGAATGCGAAATTGATTTATTTATTTATGTATGTTCAGATTTCGTAATATTTATACGTATCGATTAATTAATTATAAGTAATCAATTTAACTAGATAATTTGTAATAAATTGTAATTAATTCCAAAAATTAGGGAATAATTATTTTAAAATATGATAATTCCTAATTAATTATTTAAAAGTATAATTAAGGTTTAATTAATTGCGATTAATTAAGTATAATTGATTAATAATTGATTAAATCTTGTTTATTGCGTAATAGTTAAACCGTCTATCCGATTTAAGTGAAACAAAACCCTTAGACTCAGAAAAATGTCCTGATTCCATTAAAAATAGTTATAAATCATAATTTCTTTCGAGAGCAAATGAACTTATAATACTTATTTGTTTGTAGACCTTATTATTGTTACGTACGAGTCCAATAAATCCCAGAAAATTAGGAATCGAGTCGGATAATGTTTGTTAATGCGAATATAGGTCTAGTATCGATTCTAAAAATATTTATAAGTCTAATTTAGTTATGTGCCTTATGTGCTATGTGATTTATGTGATTATGTGAACTCTATGTGTTAGATAATTCTATACGAGTCGGATGGAATCGTATGGGTAGATAATAAGGGCTACGTGGTATCAGTCTGAGATATGCGTACGACGTAAGTCAACTAAACCAGTATCCTTCCTTGATAGATTCCGCACCAGCAAGGCGAATCAAGCCGGAGATAAAAGGTTGTGAATTACCCGAGGCGAAGTGCATACCAGGCAAGCTTTTCCCCTATTCTAAGTTCAGAATAGTGAATTGCTTCCAATTTTACATGACAGTTACACCATGATAATTCTGGTTCACAAATACTGATACACAATTATTGATCCTTTGTTTCTATTTCATTTCGATTCTTGATTTCTCCTAATTCATTGAATCCTCTATTCATATTCCAATAATTATACACTGATATATATATATACTCTAATATATCCTGATGTTGGGATACATCAAAAGCATACCGATTATCCCGGTTGCTAAGCTATGGACTGGATGGTTACGATACGGGCCGGGTATGAACTGGACCCTTGATTATTAGGCCATAGTGCCTGGGTACCCTATATGTTGGTGGGGTCTATACAGTTGGGTATAGATCCGTGCTGTATCCTAACTGATCAGCAGGTTATAGTGCATATGTCGGTTCTTGTGTCCAGTCTCGTTCATTTGGTACTCGCCAGTAATGGCATTCATTACAGAAACAGATGGTTGTTCAAACCAGCAGATTACCGGTTCATTTATCTTCTCTCGTTAGACTATATTTATATTGTTACAGGCTTGTTGAGCAATTTTGGTTCACCCCTATTATTGTTGTTCACCTTATTTTCAGTTAAAGTTGAGAATGAAAGCCATCAAAACCTGAGTAGTCAAGAAGCGGGTCAAGCTGCGCGACCCTTTAATTCCAAGAGTGTTTGTCTCTATCCCAGAAGAGAGTTTTGAAATGCTAGAGCAAGTGTAACAGGATAAGTGGTAGTTGTAATTTGAATAAAAGATGTTTATTTAAAATTTGAATAGAAAACTGGTTTGTAATAAAGAGAGTATGTAAGACAGTTTATTTAGAATTGTTGTAATAAAGTTGTTGTGTCGTTCTTGTTTTCAATCCTTAACCTTGAAAAGATCTAGAGTAGTAGTAGTAAGGGGTAATTATATATTTATATTATAATTGTACAGGTTCAGTAAGGTAGTTAGTACTCGTAATGCCCCAGATCTATACCCCAGATTTGGAGGGTGTTACAGTTGGCATCAGAGCTTAGGTTTTGGCCCTTGAAAAGAAGAACATTAGAGTTAAGATAAGATAGGAATATCACATAAGATAGGAATATTGGTATTAGGGTTTTGTTAGTTTCTTAGATTAGGAAATTGTAAGTTGGGAATGGGAAATGACCTTTTTCATGTGTTATGATTATTCTATCAGATGGCATCCTCAGTATCTTCAACAAAGAGGACGGTATCTGAGCCAGCATTGCCACCAGGTTCAGTACAGGTATTTCCACCACTGCCACCACCACCACCACCACCATTACCTCAGGGATTAGCACCACCAGCTCCGGAGCAGTTTACAGTTCCACCAGTACTAGAGGTACCTGACTTTATTGACTACTTTCCGTATTTCGAGCCAAAGATACCTCAGTTGCCGCCGCTAGAGTTTCCGATATTTGATATACCTAATATGGTTGACTTTCCTCAGTAGGATGAGCTAGAGCCCCAGATAGCAGTACAGCAGCCAGAGGTTCCACCTCCACAGCCGGATGTAGTTCCAGATCCTCAGATGTTTGAGCCACCGGTTTCACCAGTGTTGTTTCCAGCACCGATAGCCATTTATGCTCCTGTGCCCGGGGTATATCAATTTCCAAAGGCCGAGTTTATGGATGAGGTCATTGATCAGCTGATGCCACTACCCACCAGAGGTTCACAGACAGATCTTCGTAAGTCACGGACTATGCTCTATCAGCAACATGCTAGACTGAGGGAGGAGATGCAGATGTGGAGAGACCAGTGTAGGGAGATTCTCGGATTATTTGAGAGCAGAGAGTTCAGACAAGTGAGAGCACTGCAGCCAGACTACATTATGAGAGAGCGGCTCCGACAGATTTACCGAGCAGCTTCACAGGAGGTTGTAGAGTTGAGCCAGGAGGATGTTCGTACTGATGCAGTATATCGTAGAACGATGAGATTGACAGAGGAAGTATTAGAGTCACTTCAGCAGGAGATAGACCGAGTGCCACCTGGATTTTGAGATCGGCCAGATATCAGGGTGTTGTATTATTTGTGATATATGTAGATAGAGGCAACATGGTATAGTGTGACTGGGCTTGTATGTGTATATCATCTAGTTTGACTGGTAGCAGCAGTAGTATGACTGATATGATGTAGACCTTTTTGTATCAAGCACTAACACCTGTAGCTGGTGTCATATATATATAAAATGAACTTTTCCCAACTTTTTCTTTTATTTTAATTTAAATTTCAGTCTTTCAAGCTTTTACATTTACTTTATTGTTTTATAGTTTTCATATCTCAAATGTTATTTTTATTAAAAACAATGTTGTACTATTTATTATTTAAATTTTTTAATTATTTCCAAGGTATTTATTTTAATTCGGAACCATTTAAATTTATAATTTTAGATACCTGGTAAATTGTTTTATTTCCAATATCAACTGTTTAAATTCCTGTTTTAATACCATACAAATTATTTCTTTATTCATATCACCTGTTTAATAAATTGTTATTAAAAGAACCATTTGTTTATTATCAGAGTCATGGCACCAAAAAGAAAAACAAGAACAGAGTCGTCTAATGACAATACCGAAGGCCAAAATAACAATAACCACCACATGGACCAAATGTTTCACCTTATGCAACAACAAATGGTGATGATGCAACAGCAAATGCAGCAACAACAACAACAGTTCCAGTAACAGATGTTACAGCAACCACTTCGTCCAGAACTACAAGCACCACCAGTGGTACCTATTGTTATTTTCAAATAGTTCCAATCGGTAAAGCTTCCAGAATTTTGAAGGTTCAGCGGATCCTACCAAGGCAAGAGCCTGTTTAAAAGAAATGGAGAAAGCCTTTGTGTTGGTTAAAGTTGAAGCAGATCAAAAGACGGATTTTTCTAGTTACTTCTTAAAGGGAGAGGCCAATTACTGGTGGCAATCCAAGAAAGCACTGGAAAGCGAGGGTGTAGTAACTGGGGAAAGATTCACCGAACTTTTTTTGAAGAAATATTTTTCCCGTTACATGAAGAACTAAATGAAAATTAAGTTCTTGGAGTTGAAGCAGGGAAATTTTTCGGTCACTGACTATGAAGCCAAGTTTACTGAATTGGCTAGGTTTGTTCTAGGGCAGGTAGATACCGATGAGAAGTGGGCTAAGAGATTCCAACAGGGATTGAAGCCGTGGATTCATAGCAGAGCAGCGGTGTTTGAACTGACGACCTATACAACCGTAGTTCAGAAGGCCATGATAATTGAGGAAGGAAGTGAAGCGTCCCAAAAGGAAAAAGGACCAGGAAGTTTTCAGAACCGTTCCAATAGAAGGCCGAGATTTCAAGCTCGGGGAAATCAGAATTTCAGAAGGGCAGAACAGGGCAATCAAAGGATGGGTAACCGACTACCCGCCCCAAATCAACATAGAATCATCCGACCACCAATACCTGACTGCAGAACATGTGGAAAGAAGCATACCAGAATTTTTAATAAGCCGAACATCACGTGTTTCATATGTAAGCAGAAGGGACACTACTCCGGGGAATGCCCAACATGGAAGGCAGAGGTTACTTGTTTCCAATGCACAAGAAATGGATACATCGCTAAAGACTATAGAGGAACAGCAATGGAAGCCAGTGTTCCAAGGGTTTTGGCATTACCTCCGCCACCACAGCAGAATCAGCCCAGAGCAAGGACTTTTAACATGTCGATGAAAAAGATGTGCAGAGTCCCAATATGGTTGTAGGTACGCTTCCTGTGAATTCTATGGATACACAAGTATTGATAGATTCTGGTGCTACGAGATCTTTTATTTTTAAAGAATTTATTCCTAAGTTATATTATGAAATTCAACGATTGGACGAAATGTTAATTATAAAGTTAGCGAACGATGATCAAATTTCGGTAGATCGAGTGTGTCCAGGGTGCGATATCGAAATAGCGGGACATCATTTCTCATTTGACTTAAGACCTTTCAAGTTAGGAGAATTTGATGTTATTTTAGTAATGGATTGGTTAGCCAGTAACAATGCTCAGATCGACTGCGCAAATAAGAAAGTAAATTTATGAACCGGGGAAAATGAAACGGTAACATTTAATGGCAAAAAATAGAAGCATAGATTTTTAACGATGATGCATACGAAATGATTGTTACGTCAAAGATGTAAAGCTTATTTAGCCTATATATTGGATACGGAAAAAGAAAGTCCGAAGATCGAAGATGTTCCTGTCGTTTGTGAGTTTCTCGATGTTTTCCAGATGAACTTTCAAGAGTACTTCCGGATCGAGAAATCGAGTTCACCATTGATTTGGCACCAGGAACTGAACTAGTTTCAAAAGCTCCGTATCAAATGACGCCCGTTGAGATGAAAGAGCTAGCCAAGAAATTGCAGGATCTTCTCGATAGAGGAATCATAAGGCCCAGTGTATCCCCATAGGGTGCACCGGTGTTGTTCGTAAAAAAGAAAGATGGCAGTATGTGACTATGTATCAACTATCGTGAGCTAAACAAGTTAACTATCAAGAACAAATATCCTTTGCCACGGATCGATGACTTATTTGATCAACTGAAAGGAGCAGTATGGTTTTCGAAAATAGATTTAAGATCGGGTTATCATCAGTTGAAGATCAAGGTAGAAGATATTCCAAAGACTGCTTTTCGAATAAGATACGGACACTACGAATTTCTCGTGATGGCGTTTGGACTGACCAATGCACCACCAGCATTCATGGATTTGATGAACAGAGTGTTCAAGAAGTATTTGGATAAATTTATCATTGTATTTATTGATGACATCTTGATCTACTCAAAGACTGAAGAAGAGAATGCAGAGCACCTGAGAATCACTTTAGAAACATTAAGGAAATAATAGCTTTATGTGAAATTTTCAAAATGCGAATTATGGCTAAATGAAGTGCAATTTCTAGGTCACATAATTAGTATCGAAGGAATTCAAGTCGACCCAGCAAAGATTGAAGCTATTATAAATTGGGAAAGACCAAAGACTCTGATAGAATTTAGAAGTTTCTTGGAATTAGCTGGTTATTACAGAAGATTTGTTAAAGACTTTGCAAAGATAGCAACGCCATTGACCAAGTAAACATGGAAGAATGAAAAGTTTATATGGAATGAAAAATGTGAAGAGAGTTTTCAAGAATTGAAGAATCGATTAGTAAGCGCACCGGTACTTGTGTTATCTGATGACCAAAGAAATTTCGTCATTTACAGTGACGCTTCCTATCGAGGACTTGGATGTGTTAATGCAGCACGTCAACATAATCGCATATGCTTCTAGACAACTAAAGCCTCATGAGCAAAAATATCCGACGCATGATCAGGAACTAGCAGCAATTGTGTTCATACTGAAACTCTGGAGACATTATCTTTTTGGCGAAAAATGTGAGATCTACATGGATCATAAGAGTCTGAAGTATATTTTCACCTAAAAAGAACTCAACATGAGACAGCGACATTGGCTAGAGCTAATCAAAGATTACGACGTATCAATCAACTATCATCCAAGTAAAGCGAATATTGTAGCAGATGCACTAAGTCGAAAGGAAAGATTGAACCTATTAACATCCTCAGAAGAATTGATCAGGGTATTCGGTAAAATGGAAATTGAAGTTCGTGTTCGAGAAAGCTCCATTGAAATGAACTATGTAATGACATTTCTGCCAGAATTATTGGAAAAGATAAGAAGGTGTCAGGAAGAAATAATGAATCATGAAATTGACAATTTGACAGGAGAAGAAATTACCAGCCAGAAAGATGATAAGGGAATTTTTCGAGTTGCTTCAAGAATCTGGATACCTAGTGTGACGCCCTCAATCTCGGGGTTAGGAAATTAGGACCCACACACCTTTATACTAAGAATAATTAAGCATAAACCATGATAAACTATAAAAGGATCAAACAGGATTAAGTTTGAGACAAGATTACAACTACCAACCATATTATATAAATTACAATCCAAAATAATACCAAATTTACATAATCAATTCCGACTTGGAATCGACAGATAACCCATTATAACTTTTCAAATTTTTTGACTAAGAGCTTACTCACACATAACCTGTACTACCTGCTCTGGCATCTAGAAGCCTATAACACGGTAGGGGCCACCAGGTATGCTCTTACAAGCAGTGCGTATAATATCCGAGATATATCGTGTATTCATGTCGTTAATAAATGATTAATATGTGTGTTCAGTATCCATTATGTGAACTAATTGTTAAGTGTTATCTGTGTTTGGATTTTTAAAAATAATATTAATTGAGTATTTTAATTTTTATATATCCAAAATAAAATATAGATAATTTTCATATCTTCCTAATTATTTTTATGTTGATTTATGGATTTATAAGGATCATATGAAATTTATAAAATCTTTTTCTGAGTATTTAAAATCTATTTTATAAAAACGGGAACCAACCGACGTCATCCGTTGTTACGCTTTTGAAACCCGAAACTCTTCCGAGAACTCCTGATTCTTTTTATACCATAAATTGTTGTATACCCAATTATGAACCTCAAATATACGATACTACTCCACAAATATATACAAACTACATATCAAACCCTGATCCAGATTGCTTACACTTTCAAACCATTGTATTTATGCTTTGAAAGACCAAATCCTTGAAACCCTGAAACATTGATTCATTGTTATCCAATTCTTTCATTACCTAGCATCCAAACTTTGAAAATGTTTTTGATCCTTATGCAGATTAAAACCATTTCATTATAGAATGTCAAATGTTGTTAATAATTCTGGTTATTGTTTATTATTGCTTATCCTGTTATTATGTTAGAATTGGATTGTTTTTATAAAATTATGGACCAAATTCGTGGTCAGACCATATAATGGTCAAGTTAGGCCAATGTGTGCCTTAGATCCAGTAGTTAGAGCAGTGTTGTGTGCTTTGCTCGGGGTTAGTGCGTGACTGATCAGCAGCCTAACCTTGGTTTTTAACATGAAAATATAATATCCAATTCTAAATCATAATCCATTGTTCACTTGATATCATAACCATGTTCACCTAATGATCATTATTCTCAGTTTTGTCATTATGACTTGCTGAGCTAGTTAGCTCATTTGTGCAATATTATTTCTATTCTTTTCAAGTTAAGAAGGAACCGGTTGGTACCGAGGGTCCCCAGTCCAGCGTGAGAGCTAGGGGTTCAGGTTGATTGAGCTGAGCTAGTAGGCTTCTTTTGGGATGATTTAAGTTTGTAAAAGTTTATAATAATGTTTAATACTCAGTTATGAGTTGGATAGTTGGGATTTGAACGATTTGTAATATAAGTAGATGTGTTTAGATTGTGTGAATACTTTAACCTATTGCGGTCCGTGGTAGTTGGTAAGTAGGGTCACTGCATATTATTAGTATTATCTTTATTATTATTATAAGCAGGTTATGAATAAGGTGTATGTGGACCCCAAACTTCTGACCCGGGTTTGGAGGGCGCCACAGGTTTGGTATCAGAGCTACAGGTTATAAGTCACTGGCACAAGCCTAGGTTGACGGGAGTGGGTAGAGGATTAGGATTAGAAGTAAGAAATAGAAAATAGAACGTCGAGAGGTTGAGTGCTTCAGTATAACAGGTATTAGTGTAATTCGCGTTATGGTTCGAGATTCTTATATTCCGATATGATTTCAGATAGCAGCGATGGCCGACTCTTTTATTCCCGTATCAGCTGATCACTCAGAGCCTTCAGTTGGAGTGTCGTCTTCGGATCCACGTCCTGTTATTCCACCAGTGTTGGCTATACTACCTCCACCTGTGTTGCAGCCCGTACCACTGCAGGCTATTCCACCTCCAGGCATGAGGCCACCTGTTAGAGGACCCCCACCCGTTGATTCAGGCTTTACTAGTCATTCAGTTACAGGAGTACCTTTCCGGTTCTCTTTCTATCCTGTCCCATATCATCAGTTTGAGGCTTGCCTTATGGAGCAGCGATTCCTACAGGGTCAGATCCAGGAGTTATTGCATATCATGCGTACCAGAGAGGTTGGGAGTGGTGAGAGGCAACTTAGAGAGAGGCTCCAGACATTTCGTAGAGTAGCTGCTGTGAGGATTACTGAGGCTACACATGAGGACATCACTCCTGATTTCCTAGTAGAGTGGGCTAAGTGGGTTCTAGAAGAGCTTGAGGAGATTGGAGGTCCAGACTTGCCATGAGCCAGAGATTCAGAGATGGAGATGTTGAGCAGTGTTATTATGGTCGTGTAGTATGTGCAGTAGTGTGTAGTGTGTATCAGTAGACTTTTGAGTTGTATTTATAGACTAGCTATACTGACTAGTGAGTAGGTTGTTGTACCCTTTTGCTTTTACTTTCGAAGTGTCTTTACGCTTGTACTACCTAAAACTTTTGGATCTATATATATCAGTACCTTCTTCTTTTCTAGCACTATCATTTACTTTATTACACCTGTTTTACTTTACCTTATTTATTGCACCAGCTATACCCTGCGATACCATGTACCCTATTTTCCATAACTGTTTATATTCTGTAAAGAAGCATGCAATTTACTTAGTTACAATTGTTTTCAAAAAGAGATATTTCTGTTTTACAAAACTGTTCTTTTATGCAAAAGATTTGATTCAAAAGCTAAATAAGTTGTTTGATTCTTTACAGAAAAATGCCTCCTAGAAGAAATACCCGCACCAACACCCAGAATGAAGAAACCAACAACAATAACAACCAAGATGATACAAATCCAAATGTGAACCCAGGACCCATGGACCCAGCAATAGCCCAGATTCTTCAAATCTTGGCCCAACAAACAGTTCACCTGGCACAACAACAACAAAGACAGACCAATCCCCAGGTAACTTTCAAAACTTTTCAGGCAGTAAACCCACCAGAATTCAAGGGTTCCTTAGAGCCGATTGAAGCAAATGTTTGGTTAAAGGAAATAGAGAAGGCGTTTGCCTTAGTGAAAGTAAAGGAAGAACAGAAGGTTGAGTTTGCAAGTTACTATCTGAAGAACGAGGCCACCTATTGGTGGGAGATGGTGAAGACATTAGAAGATACAGATGTTATTACTTGGGAGAGGTTTAAGGAATTGGTTTTAGAAAAGTATCTTCCTCAGTTTGTCCAAGATCAGATGGAGCTGAAGTTTTTAGAATTAAAGCAAGGGAATATGTCGGTGGCAGATTATGAGAGTAAGTTTGAGGAATTGTCAAGGTATGTGCCGTCGTATGTGGATACTGACAGGAAGAAAGCTAAATGATTCCAGCAAGGTTTGAAACTATGGATGCAGGAGTGGTACAGAAGGCTATGATCGCAGAGACAGAGAGTGAGATGTTCTAGAAGGAAAAGGACAGCAAGAAAAGGAAATTTGAAGGGAATGAAGGTCAGTCAGAACTAGGGAAGTTTCCAAATTTTAAGAAGGGCAAGTTTCAGCCAGGGAGGAATTTTAATTTTAGGAGACAAAATGCAAGTGACGGAGGCCAGGGCAACCGTCCAGTTAATGCGAATCAGCCGAATCAGTTGAGAATAACTTTTCCAGATTGTCAAGTATGTGGGAAGAAGCATGGGGGAGTCTGTAATAAGTTAAATGTGGTATGTTTCAAGTGCAACCAGAAAGGGCACTATTCGAGGGAGTGCCGAAATCAGCCAGCAAGAGAGTCAGTAAATAAGGATCAGCCTATCCGGAATCCAGCAGTGAAGGTTCCAGCCATTGGATTTACGTGCTTCAAATATGGAAAGCCAGGACATATGGCCAGGGATTGCAAGACACCAGCCCCAGTCAATAATGCATTGAGGATTATGGGATCTACCCCAACAGTGAATGAGACTCCAAGGGCTAGAGTTTTTGACATGTCTGTGAAGGATGCTATCCAGGATACGGATGTCGTGGCAGGTACGCTTAATGTGAATTCTTTATGTGCCAAAGTGTTAATAGATTCAAGAGCAACTCGATCGTTTATTTCACAAGATTTTGTTAGTAAGTTAAATTGTCCAGTTGAGTATTTAAATAAAATAATGACTGTAGAATTGGCAAATGAAGAACGAATATCTGTTAATCAAGTTTGTGGGAATTGTGAGATTGAGATTTCTGGTAGTAAATTTTGTGTAGATTTGATACCATTTAAGGTAGGGGAGTTTGACGTTATATTAGGGATGGATTGGTTATCTAAGCAAGATGCCCAGATAGATTATCGAAATAAGAAGGTAATGGTGAAAATGCCAGACGAAAGAATAGTAACGTTCAAGGGTCAGAAACAAGTAAAGAAGTTCTTAACGATGATTCAAGCAAAGAAGTTACTACGACAATGATGCGAGCATTTTGTGGCATATGTGATTGACAGAAGTCAGGAACCAGCAAAACTTGAAGATATTCCAGTAGTTAATGAATTTCCAGACGTGTTTCCCGACGAGTTACCAGGACTTCCTCCAGATAGAGAAATTGAGTTTGCAATCGACTTAGCGCCTGGAACAGAACCAGTATCCAAGGCCCCGTATAGGATGGCGCCAGTTGAGATGAAGGAGCTAGCGAAGCAATTGCAGGAGTTGTTAGAGAAAGGAGTAATCAGACCCAGCGTATCCCCGTGGGGAGCTCCGGTATTATTTGTCAAGAAGAAAGATGGAAGCATGAGACTGTGTATCGACTATAGGGAGTTCAACAAGCTTACAATCAAGAACAAGTATCCGTTACCCAGAATTGACGATTTATTTGATCAATTGAAGGGAGCCAAGTTTTTCTCCAAGATTGATTTAAGATCGGGATATCATCAACTGAAGATCAAGCCAGAAGATATACCAAAGACAGCTTTCAGAACGAGGTATGAACATTATGAATTTCTAGTAATGTCTTTTGGATTGACTAATGCCCCGACAGCGTTTATGGATTTAATGAAGAGAATTTTCAAGGAGTATTTGGACAAGTTCGTTATTGTGTTTATAGACGATATTTTAATTTATTCAAAGACGGAAGAGGATCATGCGGAACATTTAAGGACAGCTTTAGAGATTTTAAAGAAAAAGAAGTTATATGCTAAATTCTCGAAGTGTGAGTTTTGGTTACAAGAGGTTCAGTTTTTAGGACACACAGTCAGTAACGAAGGGATCAAAGTAGACCCGGCAAAGATCGAAGCAATTACGAATTGGGAGAGACCGAGAACACCCACCGAGGTAAGAAGTTTCTTGGGATTGGCGGAATATTATCGTCAATTCGTCTAGAATTTCTTAAGGATTGCAACACCACTGACAAAGCTTACACGCAAGAATGAAAAGTTTATATGGAATGACAAGTGTGAAGGAAGTTTTCAGGAATTAAAGCGAAGATTAATCACGGCACCTGTTTTGTCACTCCCAGACGATCAAGGGAATTTCGTAATTTATAGCGATGCTTCTCACAAAGGACTAGGATGTGTTTTAATACAACACGAAAAGGTGATTGCGTATGCCACACGAAAAAAAGTATCCTACTCATGATTTGGAGCAAGCAGCCATAGTTTTTGCTTTGAAGATTTGGAGACATTATCTGTATGGAGAAAAGTGCGAGATTTTCACGGATCACAAAAGCTTAAAGTACATATTCACACAGAAGGAACTTAATATGAGGCAAAGGAGATGGTTAGAATTGATCAAGGAATACGACTGCTCGATTAATTATCATCCTGGTAAAGCGAACGTTGTAGCAAACGCATTAAGTCGGAAGGAAAGGTTAAATGAGTTATTGATACCTGAAGAGATATATAAGGAATTTAAGAAATTGGAATTGGAGATTAGAGTTTGCAAGCCTGAGGAAGCGAAAGTGTACAGTATGACTTTCCAACCGGAGTTATTGGAGAAAATAAAGAAATGTCAGGAAGATGTAATGGATCAAGATATAAATCATTTGGTAGGTGAAGAATTATGCACGAAAAAGGATGATCAAGGTATTCTGAGGTTTTCATCTAGAATTTGGATTCCACCGGTGACGGAGTTAAAAAATGAAATTTTACAAGAGGCACATAGTTCAAGATATTCCATCCATCCAGGGAGTACCAAAATGTACAGGGATTTAAAGGAGAATTATTGGTGGCCAGATATGAGAGGGAAATTGCGGAATGGATTAGCAAATGTTAAACCTGTCAGAGAGTTAAAGCAGAGCATCAGAGACCAAGTGGATTGTTACAGCCATTGGAGATTCCAGATTGGAAGTGGGAATATATTACCATGGATTTCATAGTTGGATTACCAAGGACAAGGGCTAATCATGATGTCATTTGGGTTATAGTGGATAGACTTACCAAGTCAGCTCATTTTCTGCCTATAAATGAAAGATTTTCGCTCGATAAGTTAGTCCATATGTACCTGAAGGAAATCGTAGTTCGTCATGGAGTTCTAGTGTCTATTGTATCTGATCGAGATCCAAGGTTTAATTCAAGATTTTGGAAGAGTTTTCAAGAATGTTTGGGAACGAGATTGAATATGAGTACGGCCTATCACCCGCAGACGAACGGCCAAAGTGAAAGAACGATCCAGACAATCGAGGATATGTTACGTGTTTGTGCTATTGATTTCAAAGGAAGTTGGGACGAGCATTTACCTCTGGTAGAGTTTGCTTATAACAACAGTTATCATGCCAGTATGGCGATGCCACCCTATGAAGCCCTTTATGGATGCAAATGCAGATCTCCAGTGTATTGGGACGAAGTAGGAGAACGTAAAATACTTGGACCTGAATTGGTGCAGCAAACAAAGGAAGTTGTTGAAGTAATTCAGAAAAGATTGATAGCAGCACAAGACCGTCAAAGGAAATATGCAGACCAGTCAAGGAAGGACATGGAATTTGAAGAAGGAAGCTTGGTATTACTGAAAGTATCACCATGGAAAGGGCTAACGAGGTTTGGAAAGAAAGGGAAGCTAAGCCCAAGATATGTCGGACCTTTTGAAATCCTAAAGCACGTGGGCAAAGTAGCTTACGAGTTGGCGTTACCACCGCACATGGAGCACATTCACAATGTTTTTCATGTATCGATGCTCAAGAAATATAATCCAGACTCCAGGCATGTAATAGAATATGAGCCAATAGAGCTTCAGGCAGACTTGTCATATATAGAGAGTCCGATAGAAATTCTAGAGGAAAGAGAGAAAGTATTGAGGAATAAAGTGGTAAAGTTAGTAAGAGTATTGTGGAGAAACCCAAAGGTTGAAGAGTCAACCTGGGAGTTAGAAAGTAATATGAGAGAAAAGTATCCTCATTTGTTTTCTTAGGAGATTCTGAGGACAGAATCCTTTTAAGGGGGGAAGGATATAATATCCGAGATATATCGTGTAATTATGTGATTAATAAATGATTAATATGTGTGTTCAGTATCCATTATGTGAACTAATTGTTAAGTGTTATCTGTGTTTGGATTTTTAAAAATAATATTAATTGAGTATTTTATTTTTATATGTCCAAAATAAAATATAGATAATTGTCATATCTTCCTAATTATTTTTTTGTTGATTTATGGATATATAAGGATCATATAAAATTTATAAAATCTTTTTCTGAGTATTTAAAATCTATTTTATAAAAACGGGAACCAACCGACGTCATCCGTTGTTACGCTTTTGGAACCCTAAACTCTTCCGAGAACTCCTTCCTAACCTAATTGTAATATTCCGAGCATATTCCATGTTTCGACTTTTTCGATCCGGCGTACGGTTTGTTCTGCGCGGGTCCCGACGCAACATTTTTGATACAATATTCGTTTGGTAAATCAATAAAACCCGTATTTTCGATAAACGGGAGCTTTTTATTAAACTATCCCAATTATCACCTCGTAGTACGTGTAACCAGGCGCTGAGACCAAGACCGCAGTACAAATTGTACTGGTTTGGATAATTATCCCAAAAACCGATACCGTTTGGAACAGTTTTTATAAATAAACATACCGTTTCATATCCGGAATGATCCAACGGGATACTAATTTTTTGTAATTATAAATAGCCTTTTTATTTTATTTCGTATCAAAATCATTTGCAGATAGTTAATTTTATAATTTTCAGAGAAAAACCCTAATTTCATAAACTGTTCTAAGAATCAAACAGCAAAACGAAGTCGTTACCGATCTCTGTTTTCAAAGCTTGAGTAACCAAAATGAAGGATTTGAAGTGTTCTACCAGATTCTGAGCTTCGTTTTACTGCAGAAATCAAGGGTATTTTTCTATATTTTTATTTATTTTCGAATTAATTTTACTAAAAATATGAATTTTGTTCGGATGATTGTTTGTATGATTTGATGATTGCATATTGTAGAGCTTGTTTTCCTGATGATTTTGATATATTATACGTCTGATTTGGAGTTCAATAACATGTTCAAATTTGAGTTTGATTTTCGAATTTTAAAATTAGGGTTTATAACCCGTATGAATGTTCTTAATTGAAATTTGGGGGTTTCTTATTTTGAAATAGATTGATGTTGTGGTATAGTGGGTTGTGTTCTCTGTGAAATTTGTAATCCATTCGTACAAGTTTCATGAATCAACGAGGTCTGTAGAGAAGGGAGTTGTGTTTTGATGTTTACGTCGAGCTCGCCGGAAACCGGCGTACTTCTCAGCCAAATTCCGGCCAACTCAGGGATTGTTAGGTTGATTTGATGGTATGGTTATATTCCTGGTAAATTGTAGATTAAATCTGGAGTTTGTGGTGGTGGAAGGATGCCGGAGTTGAGTTCTCCGGCGAACCCGACTGTTTTCCGGCGAAGGGCTGGAAAATTGCAGTTTAGTACCCCAAATTTTGAAAACGATAAAGTTCAGTCCCTGAACTTTCCAGAGTTTGCAAAAGTTGGATTCCTGTTTTAAAAATATTTAAAAATCATATTTCCTATTTATTTTTATTATAAAAAAATTCGATTTTTAATTTCTGAAAATTCTAAAAATTATTATTTTAATTCCGAAAATTATTTTTAATCCAAAATAAATCTGAATTAATTAGTTAATTAATTTCAGTTAATTTTTAATTGATTAATTGGTCAATTAATTCGAAAATTAATTGATTAATTGATTTAATTAATTATTTATTAATTTTAATTAATTATTTAATTAGAATTAATTATTTAAAAATAATTTAAAAATTCCGAAAAATAGTTTCGAGCTTTAAAATATTATTCTAAATTATTCCAAGGCTCGATAATTATTATAAAATTGTTTCGGAGCCAGATTTGGCCAACCGAACCCTGTTTATTATTCCGAAATTAATCCAACGACCCGTTCATTCCGAAAAATGTTTTAAAAATCATTTTAAATACCTGAAAGCCTGTTTATGACCCGAGACTTAATTATAAATACTATATCATTGATTATGTGATGTGTTAAGTGTTATATGTGACTTGTTGGTTGACTGTCGGCCTGTATATTCGATGTTTACTAGTTTATCGCATAACTTTCAATCTGTTAATCGAATTTGGGTGAAACGAAGGGTAGATAGAAGTATGTGTTGAATAGAATCCTATGAGTTAAATATTGATAGATGCTTATGATATGTGAGCAGAAGAGGCAAGGCGTAGGAGAGGGAAACAGGTAGTTGAGGAGTAAGACGGTTGAGATTGGAAACGAGTGCAGTGTAGTAAGCTAATACCAGGCAAGTGTTCTGAACTTTCCTGAGATATTGTCGTGATTGATATTCCTATTTTATATTGCAAATGCTTTGAAGCCCTGAACCCTAAACCTTGACTCCAAGTTATTGATCTTGAGCCGTAAACCTGATTCTTTTTATACCATAAATTGTTGTATACCCAATTATGAACCTCAAATATACGATACTACTCCACAAATATATACAAACTACATATCAAACCCTGATCCAGATTGCTTACACATTCAAACCATTGTATTTATGCTTTGAAAGACCAAATCCTTGAAACCCTGAAACATTGATTCATTGTTATCCAATTCTTTTATTACCTAGCATCCAAACTTTGAAAATGCTCTTTTGATCCTTATGCAGATTAAAACCATTTCATTATGGAACGTCAAATGTTGTTAATAATTCTGGTTATTGTTTATTATTGCTTATCCTGTTATTATGTTAGAATTGGATTGTTTTTATAAAATTGTGGACCAGATTCGTGGTCAGACCATATAATGGTCAAGTTAGGCCAATGTGTGCCTTGGATCCAGTAGTTAGAGCAATGTTGTGTGCTTTGCTCGGGGTTAGTGCATGACTGATCAGCAGCCTAACCTTGGTTTTTAATATGAAAATATAATATTCAATTCTAAATCATAATCCATTGTTCACTTGATATCATAACCATGTTCACCTGATGATCATTATTCTCAGTTTTGTCATTGTGACTTGCTGAGCTAGTTAGCTCATTTGTGTAATATTGTTTCTGTTCTTTTCCAGTTAAGAAGGAATCGGTTGGTACCGAGGATCCCCAGTCCAGCGCGAGAGCTAGGGGTTCAGGTTGATTGAGCTGAGCTAGTAGGCTTCTTTTGGGATAATTTAAGTTTGTAAAAGTTTGTAATAATGTTTAATACTCAGTTTTGAGTTGGATAGTTGGGATTTGAATGATTTGTAATATTAGTAGATGTGTTTGGCTTGTGTGCATACTTTAACCTATTGCGGTCCGTGGTAGTTGGTAAGTAGGGTCACTGCATATTATTAGTATTATCTTTATTATTGTTATAAGCAGGTAATGAATAAGGTGTGTGTGGACCCCAAACTTCTGACCCGGGTTTGGAGGGCGCCACAGTGTGCCTAAGTCTGGCCATCCTCTTGCTTAACTGTCATGGTTAGAACAAAGCATAATAAATGAGTATAAAACTCAGAAAGTAACTAAATAACAGTTCTATGATGCAATAAACAATATCTTTTCATAATTACTTTTGGGGCATTCTACTAAAATTCTCTAGGTGGCAGATTTCTATCTTTGGGCTAGTGAAGGTTTATGAAGAAATAGTTGGGCTTTCAAGAATCAAGGTTCAAGATAAGGCGAAAGCCGACATTCATCACAAATCATTAACAGGATCTCAAGGATCTTTCAAATGGAAAGCGAGAATCTTTTCAACTCTGGGAATCAATTATATGATTGATAACAATATTAGAATAAGAATCATGGTTCTCAAAGTTGTATGCTAAACAATAACACAATCAACTTTTCTCAAATCGAAAACACATCGGAAAATCTCTTACTACCGAAATATCTTCAATCCTTACGGATTCTCTCTCTACATCCTTGACATGAGCCAAATAAATTTGTATCCTTGACGCAACAATCTCCTCGTCTGAATAGCCGTTAGAAATTTCTTCTCTTATCTTTTTCCCTTTAATATCACTTCGATACCATCCTTGGTCTTTAACTTCACATTCTTCCTTTTACACTTTATTTGCACCTCATGGTTTGACAACCAATTCATTCCTAATATAACGTCAAGTTCTCCTAACTTGAAAGGTATTAAGTCAGCAGAAAAGTGCCGACCTCTTATAACCACATCGCAATCGGGACAAACCCTATTAATAATGATTTTCTCTTGATTTGTTACCTCTATAATTAAGTTAGGTTCAAGAGGGTACGCAACATATTTTAATCTATCAAGAATACTTTCAGAAATAAAGGATTTAGTTGCTCCAGAATCCATTAATACTTTTACTTCTACTGAGTTTATAATGAGCATACATGCCACCACATCCACATCTTGCACCGCATCTTTCATTGTCATGTTAAAGGTTCTAGCTCTGGGTTGAGCTGTTGGTGCTGGGAGAAGCGGTGGTCCAGCAATCCTAAGAACATTTGCCTTTTGAACAAGCTCCTTGCAGTTTCTGGCCATATGGCCCACTTTTCAACACTTGAAACAGGTTAATTTAGGCTTCTTTGCTCCATTTGGGCACTCCGACGAATAATGCCCTTTCTGATTACACCTAAATCAAGTCACATCCAGCTTATTACATCTTCCCGGGTGTGTCTTCCCAAAAACTTTACATTCTTGAATCTGAGGTCTACTATTCTTCCCCGTTTGTCCGACTTTCTGGAAATGATTCTTCTGAGCTCCATTCCTGGGTTTAAACTTTTGAAACTTTTGATTCTGACCTCCACCATTCTTACCAAACTTTCCTCTAAACTTTGAACTTCCTTGCTCTTGCTCTGAGCTCTCAAACTTCCTTTTTTTACCTTCGTTTTCTCTTTTTGCAGCTTCACGCTCTCCTTCTACTATCATTGCCTTCTGCACCAAGGCAGCATAGTTCTTGATCTCTAACAGTGCCACTTGACTCCGAATCCATGGCCTAAGTCCCTGTTGGAACCTTTTGGCCTTCTTCGCGTCTGTATTCACATACTCAAGTACAAATTTAGATAACTCCGAAAAGTTCACCTCATATTCTGCTACCGAAATATCTTCTTGTCTAAGGTCCAAAAACTTCATCTCCAGCTGATCTTGCATGTAACTTGGCAAGTACTTCTCCAGAAACATCTCGATAAACTTTTCCCACGACAAATCTTTTCCTTCAAGTAAAGTCTTAGAAGATTCCCACCAGAAACTTGCCTCATCCTTAAGATAATAACTCGCATACTGAGATTTCTTTTCATCCTTAACTTCTGCTAACTCAAACGCTTTCTCCATTTCTCTTAACCACGACTAAGCTTTTATCGGGTCGGAAAATCCTAAGAACTCTGGGGGATGAATGGATTGAAAGTGTTTGAAGTTTCCAACTTTAGGGGCTACGGGTTTTGCAAAAGTTGAGCAAGTCGGTTCATCATAGTAATATCTTGATTTAGTTCTTGATCTTGGGTTTGAGTTTCTTCTTCTTGGTGATTTGGTGAGTTGGCCATTTCTTACAAACTTGATTGAGCAATTATTTAGCAATACGATAGCATGGCATTAATATATAATAACAATATTTACTATGAAATCACTTTTGCGGGTTTTAAGTTTTACCCAATTTAGCACATACAATCCTATTAATATATAATTTCTCTTATCAGTTGTGTTTGCACATGGCACGGGGTATGATTTTGCGAAATGTGAAACACTTATATAGAAACATGGTAAGCAAAACAGTTTATAAAGGTTTCCAGGGTGCACAATAGGAAACGAGATATATGATTGATTCAACAAGCCTGAGGTACATAGATAAAAGGTCTGATTACAACAAGTTCTGAAATAGTGTACTATAATATAACAGGGTTAAATAGAGGAAAAACTGGAAAACTTCCCCCTATCTACCCCTAACTTCTAATAACTACTACTACAAAGTTCTGAAATACAATATAACAAATAAAAAAGGAATCCCGGCATCTGACCAAGTATCCCAAGCTACTGGCGCTGAAAGGAAATAACAACAACTATAGGCTCCACTAAATGTCTCGCCTGATCAATACTATCATCTAATCATCCATAATCTCTCTCAACACGACCAACATCCAGCGAATGATCTTATGCTGCCTCCGGGCCTGAGCATCGGCATCACTAGTGAATGGTTTCTCAGCCAATCTCCTCCGGGCAACCTGCTCCACCATCTTAATATGGACTCTCCACTCATCATCCATTACTAAAGTGCTCTGCCTAGACTCTCGAGCTAGCCTATCCACCAAAGCTTCCAACTGAGGAATGCGGGAGTAAACAAAATCTCGATCCTGGGCTAACTTACCACCAACACTAACAGGCACAATCTGAGGCATCTCAGACTCTGGATCAGGGGCTGGGGTCTCTGACTCTAGCCTCAAGGGTGATATATGTATAAAAATCTCACTACTCTCAGATGGATCCTCCTCTGGATCTGAACTAACATACACAGGCTCCTTTGAAGAGGGTGGAATGGGGTCCACTGGGGTACCGGTCAAACTAATCTCTGAATCAGAATCACTACCACTGATGGGGTCCTGAGAGAAAACATAAAACAACAACCAAGAAACAACTTTAGGGTTAAATAAAACTTTAACTAACTCACACCCTAATTCTAGTTGCCACTTTAGCCTATTCACTTTCCTTAGACTATACCTAATAGTCTAACTCAACTCTATATGAGTCGAACACTCACACGATATAGATATATAACCAAAAATACCCTTTTATCCTAACTTATCTTAGGGATTGGATCCTGTAGCTCTGATACCAACTTGTGACGCCCTCAATCTCGGGGTTAGAAAATGAGGTCCCACACACCTTTATATTAAGAATAAATAAGCATAAACCCCGATAAACTAATAACAGGATCAAACAGGATTAATTTTGAGACAAGATTACAACTACCAACCATACTATATAAATTACAACCCAAAATAATACCAAATTTACATAATCAATTCCGACTTGGAACCGACAGATATCCCATTGTATCTTTTCAAAATTTTCAACTAAGCGCTTGCTCACACATAACCTGTACTACTTGCTCTGGCATCTGGAAGCCTACAACACGGTAGGGGCCACCAGGTACGCTCTTACGAGCAGTGCGCCTAAGTCTGGCCATCCTCTTGCTTAACTGCCATGGTTAGAACAAAGCATAATATATGAGTATAAAACTCAACAAGTAACTAAATAACAGTTCTATGATGCAATAAACAATATCTTTTCATAATTACTTTTGGGGCATTGTACTGAAATTCTCTAGGTGGCAGATTTCTATCTTTGGGCTAGGGAAGGTTTATGAAGAGATAGTTGGGCTTTCAAGAATCAAGGTTCAACTTAAGGCGAAAGCCAACATTCATCACAAATCATTAACATGATCTACATGATCTTTCAAATGGAAAGAGAGAATCTTTTCAACTCTGGGAATCAATTATATGATTGATAACAATATCAGAATAAGAATCAGGGTTCTCAAAGCTGTATGCTAAACAATAACACAATCAACTCTTATCAAATCATTTCAAATCATTTCATTTTCAAAGAATCAATTGCTAAGGCAATGTATTCAATATCTTTTTATAAAGTGATAGGGAACCCTTGATTGGACTACTTTAACTTTCAATTCATAATAATAATAATACGGGTGATCAGCCCGTACCGACCTCCATCTGGTCGTTAAGGTACCTATGGCATAATTTTAGCCTTAAATTGGACTAGGCCCGCTAGTTTCTTATATAACTGGACTAGTCCCACTAGTCTCTTACGTCTCAATCCAATCCATCAGGAATTCATTTGGAAAACCTTGTGTTGGAAAAGAAAGGTTTTACTAAGTTCATTTTAACATTACCAAGAATATGAAATCATTCAGACTCTTTCAAGTCAAAAACTAATTCTTAAGTTCAATTTCAAGAATTTAAAGAAAGTGAATGAATCAAAGGTAAGGAAAGTTCAATGCTAAGGATCTTGATCAAATGATAACAAGGTATACAAGTTAGTGAATCAAAACAGTTTCAAAGATCATTATGGAATAAGGTAAACAAAGGAATGAAGGATCATTATGTAAAGGAGTTCATAAAGGTTCTTATAGGGTTTACAAGAATTCAAGGTATCAACAGGTGATCAGGATATGAATAAAAAGGTTACTATAAAGGTTTGAAAAATAATCATATCAAGTCATTACAGGAATCAACAACAGGTTCACAAGGAACAATAACAGGGTTTCTCAAGAATTAATAACAGGTTCACAAGGAACAATAACAGGGTTTCTCAATCAATAACATGTTTACAAGGAACAATAACAGGGTTTCTCAAGAATCAATAACAAGTATATAACAATTGTAATAAAAAGCCTCTAGTTAATCATGGCATCATCAATATCCTCTGAGTTACTTGCCTAAATTCGCTTTCCTGTTTCACAAGGTTTGAACTACTGCCACTTAGTACACCTTTCCCTTTCCTAGCCTAATTGCCCTCACGCCCCGAATCTACAATCCAAAAATCAAAACCCTAATTAGATTCCCATTCGACGTTCCCGGAACGCTTAATAATTTCCCATTATCGCAATACCCTAAGAGTACTTATATTCGATCATATACATAAAGCACGCTTATACCATAACTCGTATACTTTAACCAAATAGTCATCGAATCACATATTGTGATGCAATTATGACACATATCATATAATCCTTGTATCCAAACTCTATTATAATAATAATTCTACAGTCTTATATCAAGATGACTCAATCCTTCCTTTTATATCATTTAATTCGAACCAAAACAAACAAATAAACCATATAATTCTTAGAAATCTCACATGCATTCACTTAGTGAAATCCTAGAGTCAAATTAACCTCTTTTACACCCTTAATCATTCTGCCCTTACAACCAAACATAATTAAGTACACTCAAATATAATCAAACATCATCAAACACAATTAATCCTCATTTAATAACATGCAAGTACAAGAATCACTTACACAATCAAGTCTCATCCTTTTTAATCCAAAAGCCGAATCATAATCAAAATCAAAACCAAAACCGTCTTTTAATTTTAAAAAATTTGAACCTAAAATTAACACAAACACCTTCCAAAATTGACATGCAACCAATTAATCATATCAATTATCACTAGTAGCACATAATCCCACAAAAATCAACTGAATCCTTTTCCAATCATAAGACCCATTCGGGTTTTTCAAAAAAATACACATGCATAAATAAATTTTGACATGCAAGGCTTTAGATCACCATTTCAACTCACTTTGATCCTTAAACTAACCATTCAACTCATTTTCTTTACAAATCAAACTAAACTCACTTGATTATACTAAAACCTTACATGCATGCCATGAAACTTTCTTAGAAATAAAGATTTTTATTCAATATCAAGTTTAACACTAAAACAATTAAGAAATTCATCATTCAAAATCAAAACCCCCTTTTTAACATCAAAATTCGAACTATCATCAAACAAAACCAAAGAAAATACAACACAACATCCACTATACTTCTTTTATGATTATGTACTAAGAAATTGAGATTTTCTTAGGTAAAATCAAAAGAAGTTGATTTCAAAACTAACTTGAACACTTACATGCAAAAGATAAACGGATAGAGAATGAGAAATAAGGAAGATTGATGGTGAAAACTTTGATTTCCAACTAGATTTAGGCTTTGCATGTACGAGAGAGAATGATGGAGTGTATGAGAGAGAGAGAGAGCCGAGAGGGAGAGAGTTCGGAGTTAAAGAAGAAAGAAAAGAGAGAAAAGAGAGAAGTGGGGAGAAAAAGGAATAAAAATGGGAGGGTGTACTCTCTTATATAGCCACCAAGGAGCATAATTTGGTAATTTGCAAATTAAACTTCCAATTTCCTTTTATACTTAAATTAAAAATGAATTTGATTAATAGATAATTTATTCAGAAAAGATGAAAATACCACGAATATCATTTTTAGAATATAGATCTCGAAATTAGTTTTTCATCCATTTTTTTAAAATTAATTTGAACGTACGGTTGATTTATTACGGGTTTTACAAGATTGCGCTCAAAATAGAATTATAACTCGATAAAATACTTTTAAAATACTCCTATCATGAAATAAATCCATCTATCATTTTTATAAAGTCTCTAGGTCTATTTTAAAGATAAAAAAACAACTTTCACACCTTGAACATTTAATGGTCCAATAAACCTTAGGTCATTTAAATCAAATAAATCCCTTTAGGTCATTTAAAAATCAATAGAGCATATAATCAAGCATATTTTCAAGCGATAGCACGTATTCACATTTCACGACTCGTGCTCGATCACAAAATTTCCCTTATTATTATTATTATTCCCCTTTTCGCGTAACGGGTCGCGTTCTGGTTGACGGCCCGACGTTGAGCATTTCAATTACGCTTCACAATAAGTCCTTTATACAAACTGACACGTCACTGAAATATAATACTTACTTAAACATTTCAATTTCACATAACAACACATATTTCACATTTAAATACTTTTAATCTCTTTTAAAACGGGTCCCGTTCTACCTGACGGCCCGACAACACAACTTATCCCCTAAGCTGACTCATCAAACTGGAACACGTCATTTTACGGTCCCAGATACTAATATACCGTAAAGATAATTAACCAATAAAATAATTTAACTCTTTATTTAATCACATAAGTTATAATTACACCACAGAATTATATTTTATTCACTTAATCACGTCATGAAATTCTCAGTCGCTAAACCTAACGTACCGGAACTAAAGGCAAAAATTTTGCAAGACACTCACAGCTCAAGATATTCAATTCATCCCGGAAGCACTGAAATGTACAAAGTTTGAAGGAAAACTTTTGGTGTCCAGACATGAAGAAAGAGATAGCGTAATGGGTCGGTAAATGTTATACGTGCCAATGAGTCAAAGGTGAACATCAACGTCCGAGCGGATTACTACAACCACTAGATATTCCGGAATGGAAATGGGAACATTTAGCAATGGATTTCGTAGTAGGACTTCCGAGAACCAGAGGAAATCTTGATGCGATTTGGGTTATCATTGACAGGTTAACGAAGTCAGCACATTTTCTTCTAATCAATGAAAGGTTTTTGCTTGACAAGTTAGTACACCTATATCTCAAGAAAATTGTGATGCGCCATGGAGTGCCTGTATCCATTGTATCCGATCGAGATCCATGATTTAATTCGAGATTTTGGAGACAATTTCAGGAATGTTTAGGAACTAAATTAAACATTATTACTATTTATCATCCACAGACGGACGGGCAAAGTGAAAGGACAATTCAGACAATTGAAGATATGCTACATGTATGTGCGATAGATTTGAAGGTAGTTGGGACGAACATCTACCGCTAGTGGAATTCTCTTACAACAACAACTACCATGCGAGCATTAGAATGCCACCTTATGAATCCTTATATGGAAGAAAATGCAGATCACCTACATGTTGGGATGAAGTTGGGGAGCTCAAAATTCTAGGTCTAGAACTGATTCAGCAGACCAAGGAAAAAGTGGAGCTTATCCAAAAGTGACTTGAAGCAGCACAAAATTGACAACGTAAATATGTAGACCCAACCAAAAAAGATGTGGACTATCAAGAAGGAGAACATGTATTACTGAAGATATCACCATGGAAAGGATTGACTAGGTTTGGCAATAAGGGCAAGCTAAAGCCTCGATACGTCGGTCCATAGAAATTTTAAAGAGAGTCGGAAAAGTTACATATGAGTTAGCCTTACCGATCCATATGCAGCATATCCAAAATGTGTTTCACGTGTCAATGCTTAAGAAGTATAATCCTGATACAAGGCATGTAATAGAATATGAGCCGATAGAGCTTCAAGCAGATCTGTCATATATAAAACAACCAATAAAAATTTTAGATCGACAAGAGAGAGTATTAAGAAATAAGTCTGTACCATTAGTAAGAGTTGTTAGGTCACACAACACTATAGAAGGGGGTTGAATATAGTGTTTATACAATCAAATCGATTTAGAACACAAATATGTAACATTAATCAAGTTTATTCAATATAATAAGCTCTGTTATAAAGTAGGTTAAACTACTCTCTCAATGATGAACAATATCACTAAGAGCTGCTAGGGTTACAAAGAATAATATTCTCGTGATTGATAACACATATAGTGTAAACCCTAAGCTATGTTTATATAGTACACAGTTACAAGATATCTTCTAATTGATATGAAATATATCTCTTCCTAAAATATATCAGTCATATATTATCTTTTTACAAGTATCCTAGTCATCCAAGTCCTAAGCATAACTTCCTTTGTTTTAGTCCAGATCATCTCCTATAAATCAGGCGCACTTTACTCCTGAAGCATATATTCCTTAAGTTCTAATATCACAAGTTTTGATACCTTAAGTTCTGATATCTTCCTATCTTCAGTAAATCCTAATTTCCGGTAAGTCCTGATAAGTCCTGATATTAAGTTCTGAAACTAAACAAATCAGATTAGACATGACATCACAAATATATCTAACAATCTCCCCCAACTTATAAATTATGAAAAATATACAAGTTAATAGATTTGATGATGTCAAAAACATTTAAATATAAATGCAATGAGAGTTATTTAGACAACTAACTACAACTTACAGTCCTTGAAGCTTTTACCAATCTTACTGAATCAATCTGAATCCAAAGTGATTCCTGACAAAGTTTAATATCAGCTTCTCTTCTGCATTTCTTAGGACTTGAGCTAATGTAGCCTTGACTTGCTTCATTTCTTCATCTTGACTTCCAATCTGGTAGATTGCAAGCCTAAGTGCAGAAATGTGATTTTTTTCCAAACTATCACCAAGTCTGATTACTCTTGGATGAGAAGAGTCTTCATTGTAGCACAAACATTTCTCTTTCAGCATAACTTCTATCTTAGCAGAATTCTTCTTCATTGGAATTTCACTTCCATCATCTTCAACTATCTTTGGAATAAATTCTGCAACCCTTGATCCAGAGATTCTGGCTTTATCCCTTATGGTCTTCATGATGAAATTTGACCATCTTTTGGTAATCTCAGACTTTATCTCCAAAAGATAATGAAAGAATTGAAGTTCTTTCAGAGATTTGTTCAGCACATCTGATTCTAACATTATGTATGTTCTTTCATCTTAAAGAAACAGAATCAGCTTTTCCTTGACATTACTCTTATCATGAGCATCCAGTACCACTTAAACATATATAACCTTTCCAAGATGTTTCTGTGTAACTTCCTCAAGTGGTTTGTCAGTTAATAAGAATGGATCTTTGATAGTTACTTCAACTCCTATTTTCAGCTTGGCTCGCTTGATCCTAACCCTGATTTGTCTCTTGCTTCTCTGGCATTCAATCCAACAGTCAAGAAATCAGATAGCAGTTGACTTTTCTTAGGATCTGATGGTTTAACATTTTTCCATAGGAGTTTCTTCTTATCAGTAACTGTCATCTTGCCCAAATTAACTTGAGCTCTGTTAGAGGTTGATGTCTTGATGACTTGTTCATGATTTGCAGATTCTTCTGTAGCTTGCTGTTTCGAACTTTCTTCACTCTGAAAAACTTGAGCTATGTCAGAGATTGTCTTAGATTCTTCTGTCACCTTTCTTCTTTTTAAAGTTTCAACAGTTTCATCTTCAGGAGCAGCATCATCAAAAACCTGAACCATCTTGCACACAGGATCCATCAGTATTTGAGGAATCTGCATCTTCTGTTTGTTGACTATCTCCCCAACTTTTCATTTTCCCTTGTCTTTGGGATTAGTAGTGGTTTGAGATCTAGTGCTTGATCTTGGAATCTCTGTGGCAGATCTTTCTTTTATCACAATGTATTTTTCCTTAGGCCTTGGAGGTTTCTTTGTATTAGAAGCTTTAGACTTAGGATTTGTCTTCTTAGTTGCAAATCTAGCTTCCTCCTCCTTTAGAGTCTCTAAATCCATTCCAGGATTATGCTTGAGAAACAATCTTTTAGCAATTTCTTCATCAAGAGTCTGAATATTGGGATCCTTATAGTAGACAGTAGTCTCCCTTCCCTTAAGCTTCAGAGTTTGTAAAAACTTCTGAGAGTCTTGACGTCCAGACTGAATCAGAATATCAGAACTTGATATCAGAGTTTGAGCATTCACAGCTTCAGAACTTGAATTCTTCTGTGTAGAAGATTTTCTAGAATCAGATATTAGTTTCTGTGAAGAAACTTTTTGCTTGCCTTGACCTTGACCTTTGCTAGGGTTTCCCTGGTCATCTTCAGAATCATCCTTTTTCTTCAGTGATTTTCTAATTGAGCATTTGGACTTAACTACCTTATCCCCCTTTTGGCATCATCTGACAGGAGTAGAGAAAGAAGAAGTTCCACTGAAGATTGGATTTCATTGAGTTGTGTCTGTTGAGCAGCCTGATTTTGCAAGACCTCATCTAATTGGGCCTGCTGCTTGATTTGAACTTGCTCAATAGCTTCCACTTTTTCATGAATAGGTCTGATAAACCTTTTCTTATCTAGTTTGAGCATCAGGTCTAGCTTATCAGCATTTTCCTGAAGTTTATCAACCTTTTCATGAGTCTTGGAGTGTAGACCTTGAAGTGTTCTAGTACTGAGAGTAGTGACTTTAAGTTGTTGCTTGAAATCAGAACTTGTCAGCAACTCATCAGCTTCTGAAATATGTTCTGAAAGAACATGTGAGCTGGGAATGAAGTCAGGTTCATTCCATTTCTTTGTCCATTCAACTCCTCTAATAGTTTCTTCCCAAGGAACAGGAGCATCTTCTTCAACAAATTTAAGCAGTGCCTCCTTTCCAAGAATTAGAGCATTTACTGGAGCACTTGCAGGAGCACTATCTCCAGAATTTGATAGAATCTCATCATCTTCTGATAACAGAAGAGTGTGTGTAACTGAAGGAGATTCTGGAGCAGCTTCATCTAAATTCTGATCTTCATTTCCAAGATCAAGAATTGAGTTGATGGTCTCTCAGCCTGTAGAATTGGTGAAACATGAGATGTTGGCTGTGTTGCTGGTGGAGCTTCCAGATAAAGAACATAAGGTATATTCAAGTTATGAATATCTATTTCAGAATTTTTCTCTTGTTCTTCAACATCATCTATAGCTTTGATTGGAGAGTGAGGTGGAGAAATCACAGATTCCTGTACAGGTTCTGATCTGTGAACTTCAGGAATGTCAGATTCCTGAATCAAAATTTCTCCAGGAGCTGGAAGGGCTTCAATTAATGTAGGTTCTTGTGAGATCAGAGATTCCTGATCCCCTTTCTCAGCTTCTTCAGCATCTTTAAATTGAATTTGTGCCATATGCACACCTGCTCTTGTCTTCTTTGATCTTCTGGATGGTGGAGAGATATGATCTGTATCAGAATTTACAGATCTTTTCCTTTTCAAAATGCCAGAACCCTCAGCTTCATTCTACTTCTGAAGAGTTGACTCTTCAGCTTCTACTGTCACAAGTTCTGATGCAGGAACCTGGACCTGTTCATCCTCATCAGATTCATCCCTCAGAATAATTCTCCTTCTTCTCCTTGGTGGAGATTTAGGCACAGAGATAGTTCTTTTGGGCCTAGAGGATTTGTCAGATTTTACAAATGGAACCTTTTAAGAAGTACAAGAGGTTTTGGATTTTAGAGGTGAGGTTCTGATTGTAGGTGCTGATGGTTGTGGTTGAGAGGATTGTGTTGGTTGAGAATTGGTAGGCTGGGTTGGTAGAGGTTGTGCTGGTGCAACATCAGGATCTATGGTTGTGTATGTGTTAGGATCAGAATTTACTAATAATTGTTTGACAGATTGAAGAAGTTGGAGGGGTCTTAGTACATTCTTCTTATTATCACCAGATAATAAGTTTGTGAAAGCCCTTTTATGAAGTTTAAAGGGTTCAATTGTCTTACTAAAGTTTTGATGTGCATCAGAACAACAGAAATTATATATAAGATGACAGAATCTAGCAAAATAAATTGTATTGCTATCTTCTTTCATCCTATCACCTATAAAACCCAAAATTACAGTAGCATAATCAAAATGAGTTTGATTAAGAAGTGCATACCCAATTTGTTGACTCATTATTGGGATAACATCAAAGTTGGAGCATTTGTTGGCAAAAGCTTTGGTAATACAATCGAAAAAGAAGCTCCACTCCCTCTTGATGTAGGGCCTCTTAAGTTGTCCCAGCTTGGACAAAGATTTTGCATACCCAAGATTTGCCATCAAATTTTGAAGAGCTGACTCCCCAACTTGTGAAATGTAAGTACAATTTTCTGGAAGATGCAAAGCTTGTCGAATAGTAGACAGGGTGACCAAGTGCTCATCTTCCCCTGTTGTAAAAATAATGTTTGGGGACCCATTTTCACCACCATCATCATATACCCCAGACCTCCAAAACTCCAAGATTTGTTTGCCTGAGAGAAGCTGTGGTTGGGTCAGAGCATACCCAATTTCACTTCAAGCGAGAAAATCTTGAATGAAGTGAAGTTCTGAAGAAGTCTCGTCCTTGTTGAGAATAGCCATGTAGTTATTGGAGATAAACTTGGCTCCATCATAGATAAGATCTTTAGGTGCCATTTCTGTGAGAAATTAAGTGAAAATCGTGTGTTTGCAAGGTGTTTGATAAAATGCCTGTAAGAGAGTCCGTCAGAAAATAGAGAGAAAAAGAGAGAGAGAGAGAGAGAGAGAGAGAGAGAGTAAAAGAAATAAGAGTTTAAAGTAAGAGATAAGGTAAAAGATTTGTATAATATTTTATCTCTAATATTTATACTCTTCCCACTCATCGACTCTTTTTGGAAGTAAAACAGACATGTGACACCTGGCAGCATGTAAACAGTCAAAACATTATTAGTGGGCACGGTAAACGTGCAGTAATTATTGCTCACATGCGGTTACCAAAATAAACACGCAACCCATTAACCAAATGATTATCGTTGTTTTTATCTCACTTAATTATTTTCTGATAAATATGACCGTTACAGTAAAAACTACAAATAAGTCAAGTAAATAAATAATGCCACGTAAGCATCAGGATTTGCATCAGAACTTGACTATTATCAGAATCTAACGATCTTCAGAACATGGCTCCTATACTAAAAAATGAATGATTGTTTATGTGTTTCTTTACACAAATACTGACTGGTTTCTTCAGAGTTTAATCATCAGAACTTTCATCAGAACTTGTCCTCAGAATTTATGCAAATAATACTTAACTGTTTTTCAGAAATAACTTAATCACCACAGTAATTTTCATCATTCATATGGAGTGATAGTGTGTGTATGTGCAAATGATCATATAAAGATTAAAGCCTGATAAACTTCAGTATATCTTAGAAATAAGGCATAACTAAGAAAAGTGCTTAAAATCTATCTTGAATTGTGAAGTGTACTATAGAATAAAGTCATGCAAGAATCCACCTCACTATTTGTGCTCATTTTATGCATCTTTTGAAATTCTTTAGACAGTGGTTTCTCAGTGTAAATGAGTTACAACTGCCATCAGAATTTATGATGTTATCAGAGTATTTCTCCAGTAATCAGAGAATGTAAAAAGTCACCAAGAAAAATTAATTTGCTTTTCTAATGCATATCTTAATACCAGCAATGCACTTGGATATTCCCTTTCACATATTTACTCTAGATCTCAAAGGAGTGCCTGATTTCAATTTTTCTTTTCTTTTGTTTTCTTCAGATAAGTGAGGCTTATCAAGCATGTACTTCATCCTTAAGATTTACTGACATCAGAATTTGACAGATAAGAAGCAATAATCTAGTTTGTGACTTAGTAAAAAGATACATAAAGTAAATTTGACTCAGATCAAAGTCAGAATTTGCTTGTGTTATTGATTTCCACATAAATAACTAATTCAAACATGGGATTCATAGTTTGTTAAAGACTACTAAGTCAGCATCTAACAAGATAATCCTCATTGGATTGAATAGTCACCGAACATTCAAAACACTTTCAGAGTTTATAGAATCACATCAGATAACAAGCAGTGTTTAATATGTTACAATTTAAACACAGATTACATAAAGATAAGAAAATCTGTAAACACTGATCATAAAGTCTGATACATGAGAATAAAAACTAAACAGATTTTGAGAAAGAACCTAAAACCATTCCAAGTTCATTTACCAGTCTTGTAAAAGTAGCTTCACATAGTGGTTTTGTGAAGATATCTGCTAGTTGTTGGTCTGTTGGAACAAAATGCAATTCCACTGTACCTTCCATCACATGTTCCCTTATAAAATGGTACCTAATGCTGATGTGCTTTGTCATTGAGTGTTGAACTGGATTACCTGTCATAGCAATAGCACTTTAATTATCACAATAAATGGGTATTTTAGAAAATCTAACCCATAGTCCAGTAACTGATTCTTCATCCAAAGAATCTGTGCACAACAGCTTCCTGCAGCAATATTCTGCTTCTACAGTTGATGTGGAAATTTATTTCTATTTCTTGCTAAACCAAGAAACCAATCTGCCTCTAAGAAATTGGCAGTTTCCACTAGTGCTTTTCCTGTCTATTTTGCATCCTGCAAAATCTGCATCTGAGTAACCTATTAGCTTAAAATCTGATTCCCTAGGATACCACAATCCTAAATCAGCTATACCCTTGAGGTACTTGAAAATTCTTTTTACAACTATTAGATGAGGTTCTCTTGGATCAGCCTGAAATCTTGCACAAAGACAGGTAGCATACATGATATCAGGTCTACTTGCAGTTAAATAGAGTAAAGATCCAATCATAGCTCTGTAGTTAGTAATATCTAATGATGCTCCAGTACCTTTATCTAACTTGGTGGCAGTGGCCATGAGAGTTGATGCAGTAGAACTGTCTTGCATTCCAAACTTCTTGAGTAGATTTCTGGTGTACTTGGATTGATTTATGAAAGTACCTTCTTCAGTTTTGCTTGACTTGAAGTCCCAGAAAATAGCTAAGTTCTCCCATCATACTCATTTGATATCTTGACTGCATTAATTTGGAAAATCTTTCACAAAATTTTGTATTTGTAGAGCCAAAGATGATATCATCAACATATATCTGTACCAAAAGTAAGTCATTTCCATGGTTGAGGTAGAATAAAGTCTTGTCAATTGTGCCTCTGTGAAATCCACTTTCCAGAAGGAATTGAGTTAGAGTCTCATACCATGCTCTAGGAGCTTGCTTAAGGCTATAAAGTGCTTTGTCAAGCCTGTAGACATGATTTGCAAATTTTAGATCTACAAAGCCTGGAGGTTATTCAACATATACCTCTTCATCTAATTCTCCATTGAGAAAAGCACTTTTCCCATCCATTTGAAAGACTTTGAACTTCTTGTGAGCAGCATAAGCCAAAAAGATTCTTATGGCTTCCAATCTAGCAACTGGAGAAAATGTTTCATCATAGTCAATACCCTCCTGTTGAGAGTAACATTTAACTACCAGCCTTGCTTTGTTTCTTGTAATTATGCCATCACTGTCAATTTTAATTCTGAACACCCATTTTGTACCAACAATGGATATGTCTTTTGGTCTTGGCACTAGGGTCCAGACTTTATTTCTTTCAAATTTATTTAACTCTTCTTGCATTGCTTGCACCCAATTAGCATCTTGAAGAGCTTCTTCCACTTTCTTTGGTTCAGTCTGGGATAGAAAAGAATGATAGAGACATTCATTTCTTGTTGCAATTCTAGTTCTGACACCTGCTTCGGGATCTCCAATTATCAAGTCAGGTGTGTGTGATTTAGTCCACTTCCTTGCAGATGGAAGTTGATCTCTAGAACTGGATCCTCCCCCATGATCCATGCTGTCTCCATCAGCATTTTCTGATGCTCCCCCTGAAGTTATGCTCTCTGAGATTCCATAATTTGAGTTGGATCCTTCAGGAATTGAAGAATCAGAGTTTCCAGAATTGTCAGAATTTGGCTCATCAGAACTTGATGAATCAAAACTTGAAGAGCTAGTAACTGGTTCTGATGCTTCTTGAGAGTCTTGAGATATGGTATGATCATCATCTTGCTCCCCCTGAACAGGTGCATTTTCCTTTGGAGCAATTACCACAGTTTCAGTGACATCAGAATTTAACCTGTCAGAACTTACAGGATAAGGATTTAGGTCATCAGAATTTACATCTTCATTTTCAAATCTCAGCTGATCATGATCATTGAAATCTTCAAGTCCGATAATCTTTTTATCATCAAAAGATACATTGATAGATTCCATGACAACCCTTGTTCTCAAATTCTAGAATCTGAAGGCTTTTGTGGAAAGTGGATATCCAACAAAAATTCCTTCATCAGCTTTTAGATCAAATTTTGACAGCTGTTGAGGATGAGTCTTAAGAAAAAAAACACTTGCATCTAAATACATGAAATAATTTCAGATTTGTCTTCTTTTTCTTCACCATCTCATATGGTGTTTTTCCATGCTTGTTTATGAGTGTAGCATTCTGTGTAAAACAAACAGTCTGCACAGCTTCATCCCAAAAATAGGTTGGTGCTTTGCTTCATCAAGCATAGTTCGTGCAGCTTCAATAAGAGTCATGTTCTTTCTTTCTACAACTCCATTATGTTGTCGAGTTCCAGGTGCTGAAAATTCCTGCTTTATTCCTTGCTCTTTGCAGAACTCTTCCATGATTGAATTCTTGAACTCAGTGCCATTATCACTTCTTATTATTTTAATAGAATCTTTGACTAACTTATCCAGCTTTCTGACATGATCAGTTAGAATAGATGTAGTTTCATTATTCTTATGCACGAAATACACCCAAGTGTATCTTGTGAACTCATCCACTATAACCATAGCATATTTCTTCTTTGTAATGGACATGACATTGACTGGACCAAAGAGATCAACATGCAGTAAGTGATAAGGCTCAAGAATTGAGGATTCAATTTTGCTCTTGAATGAAGATTTTCTTTGTTTTGCCTTTTAACATGAGTCACAAAGACCATCAGGAGCAAATACTGATTTTGGCAGTCCTCTCACAAAATCTTTCTTTACTAGCTCATTTATGTTGTTGAAATTTAAATGAGAGAGTCTCTTGTTCCAATTCCAGATTTCTTCAATTGATGCTCTGCTTAACAGACAAATTGCAATACCATCAGAATTTGTTGAAAGTCTGTCTCCATATATGTTACCTTGTCTGTAACCTTTCAGAACCACTTTGGCTGTAAAATTACTTACAACTTCACAGTATTCTTCAAAGAAATCCACATGATAACCTCTGTCACCGATTTGACTCACACTTAGCAGATTGTGTTTAAGTCCTGAGATAAGAGCTACTGATTCGATTATGACATTCCCAAGATTGATATTGCCATATCCCAGAGTCTTTCCCATTTTTCCATCTCCATAAGAAACTCATGGGCCAGCTTTTTCCATAAAGTCTGATAGCTGGGCTTTATTTCCAGTCATATATCTTGAACATCCACTGTCCAGAACCAGGATGTTTTTCCTGTTGCCCTGCAATCACAAGGACCACTATTGGTTAGTTTTAAGGACCCAGACTTGCTCGGATCCTTTGGCCTTTTTAAGTTTGTTAGCATTTGCAGCGGATTTAGTTTCAAATTTTATGCTAACATGATTTTTATCAGACTTTGCATCAGAATTTACACTAGAAGGAATTACACTAACTTTCTTTAAAGAAGGTTTTATTTGATAATAATCATAGTATAAACTATGATATTCCTTACAAGTATAAATAGAATGCCATAAACTACCTCAATGAAAACTAGGATTTTGTGGTTTAAACCTAACAGACTGACTCTTAACTTCTGATCTAGGAGGTAAAGAGTTTATATCTTTATTTTTCCTGCAAAAAGAAGCAAGATGATTAGAGTTTCCACAATTATAGCATTTCTTTCTAGGAGCATTAGGAACAGGCATATAATTATTGCTTTTATTCAAACCTTCCTTTCCATTCCTATTTTTTCTAGCTTCCTTTACCTTGTTCACATTTTTAATCTCTTTCAGCTTATACTTAAGCTGCTTCTTTGTCATTAAGCCAACATTTACCACAGTTGGTTTATCCTATTTTAATTTGTCATAAGTTGACTTTTCTTTGACTTCTGTTTTAGAGTCTTTCTTCTTTTTAGATTTTGACTTGTCAGAATTTGACACAAACTTCACAGGATTAATTTTAGGCTTTTCAGCTTTCTTGGTAAAGTTTGGTTTAGATGACACATTTTCATTTTCTTCTTTATCATCTAGGTAACCTAGTCCTTCTTTCCAATTTCCATTTTCTAAGATTTTCTGAGTTGTTCTTCCAGAGTTAGTCCAAGTTTTGATTATCTCCTTTTCCTTTTCTAGTTCAGATTTAAGAGATTTATTCAGTTTTAGCAGTTCATCTTTAACATACAAAGCCTCATCTCTTTCTTTCTGAGTTTGATGAATTATAACTAACTCTTTTTCTAAGTAGTCATTTCTGTTTCTAAGAGCAAGACTTTCAGATTTTAATCTTTCATTTTCTAAAGTCTGATCTCTAAAACTAATGAACGTGGTTCTAAGATATAATCTTAGCTCAGAAATATCATCAGTATGAAAAGCAAGAGTTGAATGAGGTACCTTCAATTCAGCAGTTCCAGAACTGCTATCAACATTTGCCATCAAAGCATAGTTCACCTCTTCTTCAGAATCTGAAGTGTTTGCCCAGTTTTTCTTCTTTATGATAAGTGCCTGACATTTATCACATTTTCCTTTCTTCCAGTCAGGAGAGACGTGGCCTCTTTCACCACAATTGTAGCATTTGACATTTGAGTTGTCTCCTCTGTTAGACTTTCCTCCTTTGCCTTCAGTCTTTCTGAACCCTTTCTTTTCAGAACTTCCACCTTTCCTGGAAAAATTCTTACCCTTTATGAATTTCTTGTAGGCTATCTTTGTGATACCCTTCACCATAAGAGCACACAGTTGCATCATCTCTGCATCAACATCCACTTCAGATAAATTTTCAGATTCTGAATCATCACCATCAGAATATGATGACTCTGAATCAGACTGTATGATAAGAGTCTTTCCTTTGCGCCTCTTTGAGACAACCACTTTAGGAGATTCCTCCTCAACTTTAAGTGCAACTGTCTTTGACTTTCTTCCATGCTTTTTCTCATTTGATCCATCTCAAGTTCACGAGTCTTAAGCATACCATAAATTTCTTCAAGAGTAGTTTCAGCAAGATCATAGTTGTCTCTTATGGTAGTAGACTTCAAATCCCAATTTTTAGGAAGAGCTAAAAGGAATTTTAGATTTGAATCTTCAAGATCATATTTCTTATCCACCAGTGTAAGATCATTCAAGAGTTTGGAAAATCTATCATATAAACCAGTTAGTGACTCATCAGATTTTGAGTCAAAGTGCTCATACTCCTGTGTGAGTATTGTCTTCCTATTCTTTTTTATGGCTTCAGTTCCCTGGAATCTTGTCTCCAAAGCATCCCATATTTCCTTTACAGTCTTGCATCCTATTACCCTGTTTGACATGACATTGTCAATTGCACTATGAAGTAAATGCCTTACCCCTTGCATCCTTGGCAATAGATGAGATGTCTTCAGGTGTGTAATCACATTTCTCCTTTGATATGGTCTTTACTGGTTGATCAGCAACTGCAACAGAAAGCTTGGTAGGCTTCTATGGTCCATCATTAATTCTATCAAGGTATTTTGGATCTGTTGCTTCCAGAAACATAGCCATTTTTACCTTCCATATAGGATACTCAGATGCTCTCAGTATGGGAACCCTAATACTTTCATATCGACTGTGGGTTTGATTGTTTTGAGTATCTTGAGTTTTGGTGGGCTTAGGTGGAGTTTGTGTTTCGTCAGACATAATTGTAAACTGGATCTCACTATTTGTATATCAACAGAGAAGCTCTGATACCACTTGTTAGGTCACACAACACTATAGAAGGGGGTTGAATATAGTGTTTATACAATCAAATCGATTTAGAACACAAGTATGTAACAGTAATTAAGTTTATTCAATATAATAAGATCTGTTACAAAGTAGGTTAAACTACTCTCTCAGTGATGAACAATATCACTAAGAGCTGCTAGGGTTACAAAGAATAATATTCTCGTGATTGATAACACATATAGTGTAAACCCTGAGCTGTGTTTATATAGTACACAGTTACAAGATATCTTCTAATTGATATGAAATATATCTCTTCCTAAAATATATCAATCAAATATTATCTTTTTACAAGTCTTCTAGTCGTCTAACTCCTAAGCATATCTTCCTTTGTTTTAGTCCAGATCTTCTCCTATAAATCAGGCACACTTTACTCCTGAAGCATATCTTCCTTAAGTTCTGATTTTACAAGTTCTGATACCTTAAGTTCTGATATCTTCCTGTCTTCAGTAAATCTTGATTTCCAGTAAGTCCTGATAAGTCCTGATATTAAGTTCTAAAACTAAACAAATCAGATTAGACATGACATCACAAATATATCTAACAAGAGTCTTATGGAGAAATCCCGTGGTTGAAGAATTAACGTGGGAGCTTGAAAGGGAGATGTTAGAAAAGTATCCTCAGTTATTTTCATAGCGTGATTCTGAGGACATAATCCTAATAAGGGGGGGAGAATGTAACGACCGAGAAATTATGTTTGTATTATATTTTAATAAAGGTGATTTATGTATTATTATGTCAATAAGTGTGTTGAGTCATAAAACCATAGCTGCTATATGCTACGTGTTATCTATTTTTATCAGAATGTGTTTCGGGTATTTATCGAGTATTTTATTATAAGTTAAATGTGTTATATCAAAATTTATACAGCCCAAACAGTGTTTTAAAAGCCAATATTTCAAACAAAATCATTGGCCCTATTTTGACAAGTATGGCCTATACCATAACGATACTCTGAACATCTAGGCGTTTTACAAATTTTCCTGTTTCGAGAAAAAAGACTTTTTCGGGCCCCTTCGGGTGTCAAAAACCCCACAAAAATCATATTTTTATTTTTATATGATTATGAAATTATCAAACATCATTCTTCTTTGTATTTTTGTATTATTCACAATTTTTGGGAATTTTTGGCATATATTTTGTATTTATTGGATATTTAAAAATTCATAAGTAATACCCAAAAATTATAAAAATTGGGGTCAAATAATTTTATTAGATGTGTAATTAGACACTTAATTTTATTTAGGGGTATTATTTTTACTAGTATAAATAGCTAATTATTTACTAATTAATTATTAATTATTTATAAAAAAATCAGAAAATTCAAGAAAATCCCCAATTCTTTGAAATTAGGGTTTGAAGTTCTTGGGACTCAAAGCAGATTTGAACGTGATTCTGTGCACCAAATCCTTCATGTAAGTAGTCGATTTGAAGCTTTTTGAATTCTATATTCAGTTCTGTTATCAATTTCGTGTTTGGATTATTCGATTTTAGAATCGTTATTTTCATATATAATCTTGAATTGGGTGTTTTTGATTGAGCTTGTTGTGATGAATTTAAGTGCCATAGAGTTGTAGATCATCGTTTTTGCAATCGATTAGTACCGGTTTCGTCGTTGTTGGTTCCCGTTTTATGCTCGCCGGAAACCGCCGCTACCGGCGGCGTTTCCTTGTTTTTCCGGCTTCAAATGGACGAAGGATGTGGGAGGGTCGTTGCTGTGCGTGTGGGGAGAAAAATCAAAGAAAAACGGCTTGAAACAAAGTTGTTGGCTGCCATTCCGTCCACCTGAAAATCCACCGGCGTCGTTGTCGGCGGTGATGTTCATGGTCGACCCGGGTTCGACCCGGTTCCAACCCGGAAATCGACCCGGGTTTGATCTTGAAAACCCCTAATTCAATTCCTGATTGTTGTTTCTGATTTTTATATAATTTAGTTTTATTTTTATAAAAACAGAAATCAGTTTTAATAATTAGAAAATCAAATAATAATTAGATTAAAAATCTGAATTATTTTGTAAATAATTTCTAAATAATTTTATTAATTTACAAATTCGAAAATATAATTATTTATTTATTTATTTGATTATTTATCTATTTATTTACCTAATTATTTATTATTTATTATTTAATTAATTATTCAATAATTGAGATTAATTAAATAAATCGATTAATTGTTCGATAATTGATCGATTCAAGAGAGTGACTAGTAATAATTCGAGTTACGTTTCGAATTTTATGAATTTGGAATGCGAGTAAGATTTATTTATTTACGTATGTTCAGATTTCGTAATATTTATACGTATCGATTAATTAATTATAAGTAATCAATTTGACTAGATAATTTGTAATAAATTATAATTAATTTCAAAAATTAGGGAATAGTTATTTTAAAATATGATAATTCATAATTAATTGTTTAAAAATATAATTAAGGTTTAATTAATTGTGATTAATTAATTATAATTGATTAATAATTGATTAAATCTTATTTATTGCATAATAATTAAACCGTCTATCCGATTTAAGTGAGACAAAGACCCTTAGACTCAGAAAAATGACCCGATTCCATTAAAAATAGTTATAACTTATAATTTCTTTCGAGAGCAAGTCAACTTATGATACTTAGTTGTTTATAGACCCTATTATTGTTACGTACGAGTTCAATAAATCCCAGAAAATTAGGAATCGGGTCAGATAGTGTTTGTTAATGCGAATATAGGTCTAGTATCGATTCTAAATATATATATAAATCTAATTTAGTTATGTGCCTTATGTGCTATGTGATTTACGTGATTATGTGAACTCCATGTCTTAGATAATTATATACGAGTCGGATAGAATCGTATGGGTAGATGATAAGGGTTATGTGGTATCAGTCTGAGATATGTGTACGGCATAAGTCAACTAAACCAGTATCTTTCCTTGATAGATTCCGCACCAGCAAGGTGAATCAAGCCGGAGATAAAAGGCTGTGAATTACCCGAGGTGAAGTGCATACCAGACAAGTTTTTCCCCTATTCTAAGTTCAGAATAGTGAATTGCTTCCAACTTTACATGACAGTTACACCTTGATAATTCTTGTTCACAAACACTGATACACAATTATTGATCCTTTATTTCTATTTCATTTCGATTCTTGATTTTTCCTAATTCATTGAATCCTCTATTCATATTCCAATAATTATACACTGATATACATATACTCTGATATATCCTGATGTTGGGATACGGACCGCGTATGAACCAGACCCTTGATTATTAGGCCATAGTGCCTGGGTACCCTATATATTGGTGGGGTCTATACAGTTGGGTATAGATCCGCGCTGTATCCTGACTGATCAGCAGGTTATAGTGCATATGTTAGTTCTTGTGTCCAGTCTCGTTCATTTGGTACTCGCCAGTAATGGCATTCATTACAGAAACAGATGGTTGTTCAAACCAGCAGATTATCGGTTCATTTATCTTCTCTCGTAATAAAGAGAGTTTGTTTTCAATCCCTAACCTGTAATAAAGAGAGTTTGTATGACAGTTTATTTAGAATTGTTGTAATAAAGTTAGTGTGTCGTTCTGGTTTTCAATCCCTAACCTTGAAAAGATCCTGAGTATACTATAATTTTAGTAAGGGGTAATTATATATTTATATTATAATTGTACAGGTTCAGTAAGGTAGTTAGTACTCGTAATGCCCCAGATCTATACCCCGGATTCGGAGGGTGTTACAGTTGGCATCAGAGCTTAGGTTTTGGCCCTTGAAAACAAGAACATTAGAGTTAAGATAGGATAGGAAGATCACATAAGATAGGAATAATGGTATTAGGGTTTTGTTAGTTTCTTAGATTAGGAAATTGTAAGTTAGGAATGGGAAATGACCTTTTTCATGTGTTATGATTATTCTGTCAGATGGCATCCATAGTATCTTCATCAGAGAGGACAGTATCTGAGCCTGCATTGCCACCAGGTTCAGTACAGGTATTTCCACCACTGCCACCACCACCACCATTACCTCAGGGATTAGCACCACTAGCTCTGGAGCAGTTGCCAGTTCCACCAGTACTAGAGGTACCTGGCTTTATTGACTATTTTCCGTATTTCGAGCCAGAGATACCTTAGTTTCCGCCGCTAGAGTTTCCGATATTTGATATACCTTATATGGTTGACTTTCCTCAGTGGGATGAGCTAGAGCCCCAGATACCAGTACAGCAGCCAGAGGTTCCACCTCCACAGCCGGATATAGTTCCAGATCCTCAGATGTTTGAGCCACCGGTTCCACCAGTGTTGTTTCCAGCACCGATAGCCATTTATGCTCCTGTGCCCGGGATATATCAGTTTCCACAGGCTGAGTTTATGGATGAGGTCATTGATCAGCCGATGCCACTACCTACTAGAGGTTCACAGATAGATCTTCGTGAGCCACGGACTGTGCCCTATCAGCAGCATGCTAGACTAAGGGAGGAGATGCAGATGTCGAGAGACCAGTGTAGGGAGATTCTAAGATTATTTGAGAGCAGAGAGTTCAGACCAGTGAGAGCACTGCAGCTAGACTATATTATGAGATAGCGACTTCACACGAGGTTGCAGAGTTAAGACAGGAGGATGTTCATACTGATGCAGTATATCGTAGAGCGATGAGATTGACAGAGGCATTATTAAAGTCACTTCAGCAGGAGATAAACTGAGTGCCACCTGGATGTTGAGATCGGCCAGACAGCAGGGTATTGTATTATATGTGATATATTTAGATAGAGGCAGCATGGTATATTGTGACTAGGTTTGTATGTGTTTAGCATCTAGTTTGACTAGTAGCAGCAGTAGTATGACTGATATGATGTAGACCTTTTTGTATCAAGCACTAACACTTGTAGCTGGTGTCATACATATATAAAATAAACATTTCCCAACTTTTTCTTTTATTTTAATTTAAATTTCAGTCTTTCAAAAATTTACATTTACTTTATTATTTTATAGTTTTCATATCTCAAATATTGTTTTTATTTAAAATATTGTTGTACCATTTATTATTTTAATTTTTTTTCAATTATTTCCAAGGGATTTATTTAAATTCGGAACCATTTAAATTTATCATTCTAGATACCTGGTAAATTGTTTTATTTCCAATATCAACTGTTTAAATTCTTGTTTTAATACCATATAAATGGTTTCTTTATTCATATCACATGTTTAATAAATTGTTATTAAAAGAACCATTTTTTTATTATCAGAATCATGGCACAAGAAAGAAAACAAAAACTGAGTCGTCTAATGATAATACCGAAGGACAAAACAACAATAACCACCACATGGACCAAATGTTTCACCTTATGCAACAACAAATGGTGATGATGCAACAGCAACAACAGTTCCAGCAACAGATGTTACAGCAACCACTTTGTCCAGAACCATAAGCACCACCAGTGGTACCTGTTGTTATTTTCAAACGGTTCCAGTCGATAAAGCTTCCAGAATTTGAAGGTTCAGCGGATCCTACCAAGGCAAGAGCCTGTTTAAAAGAAATGGAGAAAGCCTTTGTGTTGGTTAAAGTTGAAGTAGATTAAAAGACGGATTTTGCTAGTTACTTCTTAAAGGGAGAGGCCAACTACTGGTGGGAATCCAAGAAAGCACTGGAAGGAGAGGGTGTAGTAACTTGGGAAAGATTCACAGAACTTTTTCTGGAGAAATATTTTTCCCGTTACATGAAGAACCAAATGGAAATTAAGTTCTTGAAGTTGAAGCAGGGAAATTTGTCGGTCACTGACTAGATACATTTCAAGTTAGGAGAATTTGATGTTATTTTAAGAATGGATTGATTTGCTAGTAACAATGCTCAGATTGACTGTGCAAATAAGAAAGTGAATTTACGAACCGAGGAAAATGCAAGTATAACGTTTAAAGGCGAAAAATAGAAGCATAGATTTTTAACGATGATGCAGACGAAACGATTGTTACATCAAGGATGTAAAACTTATTTATCCTATGTATTGGATACAGAAAAAGAAAGTCCGAAAATCGAAGAAATTCCTGTGGTTTGTGAGTTTCTCGATATTTTCCCAGATGAACTTCCAGGACTACCTCCGGATCGAGAAATCGAGTTCACCAATGATTTAGCACCAGAAAACTGAACCAGTTTCAAAAGCTCTATATTGAATGGCGCCTGTTGAGATGAAAGAGCTAGCCAAGCAATTGTAGGATCTTCTCGATAGTCATAAGGCCCAGTGTATACCTATGGGGTGCACTAGTGTTGTTCTTAAAAAAGAAAGACGGCAGTATGCGACTATGTATCGATTATCGTGAGCTGAACAAGTTAACTATCAAGAACAAATAACCTTTGACACGGATTGATGACTTATTTGATCAACTGAAAGGAGAGGCATAGTTTTCGAAAATAGATTTAAGATCGGGTTATCATCAGTTGAAGATCAAGGTAAAAGATATTCCAAAGACTGCTTTTTGAACAAGATACGGACACTACAAATTTCTCGTGATGGCATTTGGACTGACCAATGCACCACCAGTATTCATGGATTTGATGAACAGAGTGTTCAAGAAGTATTTGGATAAATTTATCATTGTATTTATTGATGACATCTTGATCTACTCAAAGACTGAAGAAGACCATGCAGAGCAACTGAGAATCACTTTGGAAATATTAAGGAAGGAACAGTTTTATGCGAAATTTTCAAAATGCAAATTCTAGATAAAGGAAGTGCAATTTCTAGGTCACATAATAAGTATCGAAGGAATTCAAGTTGACCCAGCAAAGATTGAAGCTATTTTAAATTGCGAAAGACCAAAGACTCAGACAAAAGTTAAAAGTTTCTCGGGATTAGCTGGTTATTACAGAAGATTTGTTAAAGACTTTGCAAAGATAGCAACACCATTGACTAAGTTAACACGGAAGAAAGAAAAGTTTATATGGAATGAAAAATGTGAAAAGAGTTTTCAAGAATTGAAGAATCGATTAGTAACCACATCGGTACTTGTGTTACCTGATGACCAAGGAGACTTCGTCATTTACAGCGATGCTTCCTATCGAGGACTTGGATGTATGTTAATGCAGCACGGCAATATATCATATATGCTTCTAGACAACTAAAGCCTCTTGAGCAAAAATATCCGACGCATGATCAGGAACTAGCAGCAATTGTGTTCGCACTGAAACTCTGGAGACATTATCTTTATGGCGAAAAATATGAAATCTACAAGGATCATAAGAGTCTGAAGTATATTTTCACACAAAAAGAACTCAACATGAGACAACGACATTGGTTAGAGCTAATCAAAGATTACGACATATCAATCAACTATCATCCAGGTAAAGCGAATGTGGTAGCAGATGCACTAAGTCGAAAGGAAAGATTGAACCTGTTAACATCCTCAGAAGAATTGATCAGGGAATTCGATAAAATAGAAATTAAAGTTCGTGTTCCAGAAAGCTCCATTGAAATTAACTACGCAATGAAATTTCAGCTAGAATTATTGAAAAAGATAAGAAGGTGTTAGGAAGAAATAATGAATCATGAAATTGACAATTTGATAGGAGAAGAAATTACCATCCAGAAAGTTGATAAGGGAATTTTTCGAGTTGCTTCGAGAATCTGGATACCTAATGTGATGCCCTCAATCTCGGGGTTAGGAAGTGAGGACCCACACACCTTTATACTAAGAATAATTAAGCATAAACCCCAATAAACAAATAACAGGATCCAACAGGATTAAGTTTGAGACAAGATTATAACTACGAACCATATTATATAAATTATAACCCAAAATAATACAAAATTTACATAATCAATTCTAACTTGGAACCGACAGATAACCCATTGTATCTTTTGAAACTTTCCGACTAAGCGCTTGCTCACACATAACCTGTACTACCTGCTCTGGCATCTGGAAGACTACAACACGGTAGGGGCCACCAGGTACGCTCTTATGAGAAATGCGCCTAAGTCTGGCCATCCTCTTGCTTAACTTCCATGGTTAGAACAAAGCATAATGTATGAGTATAAAACTCAGCAAGTAACTAAATAACAGTTCTATGATGCAATAAATAATATCTTTTCACAATTACTTTTGGGGCATTCTACTGAAATTCTCTAGGTGGCAGATTTCTATCTTTGGGCTAGGAAAATTTTATGAAGAGATAGCTGGGCTTTCAAGAATCAAGGTTCAAGATAAGGCGAAAGCCGACATTCATCACAAATTATTAAGAGGATCTCAAGGATCTTCCAAAAGGAAAGTGAAAATCTTTTCAACTCTGGAAACAATTATATGATTGATAACAATATCAGAATAAGAATCAGGGTTCTCAAAGCTGTATTTTAAACAATAACACAATCAACTCTTCTCAAATCATTTCATTTTCAAAGAATCAATTTCTAAGGCAATGTATTCAATATCTTTTTATAAAATGACAGGGAACCCTTAATTGGACTACTTTAACTTTCAATTCATAAAATAATACGGGTGATCAGCCCGTACCGACCTCCATCTGGTCGTTAAGGTACCTATGGCATAATTTTAGCCTTAAATTGGACTAGCCCCGCTAGTCTCTTATATGACTAGACTAGTCCCACTAGTCTCTTACGTCTCAATCCAATCCATTAGGAATTCATTTGGAAAACCTTGTTTTGGAAAAGAAAGGTTTTACTAAGTTCATTTTAACATTACCAAGAATATGAAATCATTCAGACTATTTCAAGTCGAAACTCATTCTTAAGTTAATTTTCAAGAATTCAAAGAAAGTGAATGAATCAAAGGTAAGCAAAGTTCAATACTAAGGATCTTGATCAAATGATAACAAGGTATACAAGTTAAGGAATTAAAACAGTTCTAAGGATCATTATGGAATAAGGTAAACAAAGGAATGAAGGATCATTACGCAAAGGAGTTCATAAAGGTTTTTATAGAGTTTACAAGAATTCAAGGTATCAACAGGTGATCAGGATATGAAAAAAAGGTTACTATAAAGGTTTGAACAATAATCATATCAAGTCTTTACAAGAATCAACAACAAGTTCACAAGAAACAATAACAAGTTTTCTCAAGAATCAATAACAAGTTCACAAGGAACAATAACAGGGTATCTCAAAAATCAATAACAGGTTCCCAAGGAACAATAATAGGGTTTCTCAAGAATCAATAACAGGTATATCATAATTGCAATAAAAAACCTCTAGTTAATCATGGCATCATCAATATCCTCTCTATAATCAAATTATACGAGTAGGTAGAGTTACTTGCCTGAATTCGCTTTCCTGTTTAACAAGGGTTGAACTACTGCCACCTAGTACACCTTTCCCTTTCCTAGCCTGAATGCCCTCACGCCCCGAATCTACAATCCAAAAATCAAAACCCTAATTAGATTCCCATTCGACGTTCCCGAAATGCTTAATAATTTCCCTTTATCGCAATACCCTAAGAGTACTTATACTCGATCATATAGACAAAGCACGCTTATACCATAAATCGTATACTTTAACCAAATAGTCATCGAATCACATATTGCGACGCAATTACGACACATAGCATATAATCCTTGTATCCCAACTCTATTATAATAACAATTCTACAGTCTTATATCAGGATGACTCAATCCTTCCTTTTATATCATTTAATTCGAACCAAAATAAACAATTAAACCACACAATTCTTAGAAATCTCACATGCATTCACTTAAAGAAATCCTAGAGTCAAATCAACCTCTTTTATACCCTTAATCATTCGGCCCTTACAACCAAACATAATCAAGTACACTCAAATATAATCAAACATCATCAAACACGATTGATCCTCATTTAATAACATGCAAGTACAATAATCACTTACAAATCAAATCTCATACTTTTTAATCCAAGAGCCGAATCATAATCATAATCAAAACCAAAATTAAAACCCTCTTTTAATTATCAAAAATTCGAACCTAAAATCAACACAAACATCTTCCAAAATTGACATGCAACCAAGTAATTTATTTCAATTATCACTAGTAGCACATAATCCCAAAAAAATCAACTTAATCCTTTTCCAATCATAAGACCCATTCGGGTTTTTCAAAAAAATACACATGCATAAACAAATTTTGACATGCAAGGCTTTAAATCACCATTTCAACTCACTTTGACCCTTAACCTAACCATTCAACTCATTTTTTTACAAATCAAACTAAATTCACATGATTATACTAAAACCTTACATGCATGCCATGAAACTTTCTTAGAAACAAAGATTTATATTCAATATCAAGTTTAACACTAAAATAATTAAGCAACTCATCATTCGAAATCAAAAACCCATTTTTAACATCAAAATTCGAACTATCATCAAACAAAACCAAAGAAAATACAACACAACATCCACTATAGTTCTTTTATGATTACGCACTAAGAAATTGTGATTTTCTTAGGTAATATCAAAAGAAGTTGATTTCGAAACTAACTTGAACACTTACATGCAAAAGATAAATGGATAGAGAATGAGAAATAAGGAAGATTGATGGTGAAACTTTGATTTCCATCTAGATTTAGGCTTTGCATGTAAGAGAGAGAATGAGGAAGTGTATGAGAGAGAGAGAGAACCCAGAGGGAGAGAGTTCGGGAGCGAGAGAAGAGAGAAAAGAGAGAAAAGAAAGAAGTAGGGAGAAAGAGGAAGAAAAATAGGAGGGTGTGCTCTCTTATATAGCCACCAATGAGGATAATTTGGTAATTTTCAAATTAAACTTCCAATTTCCTTTTATACTTAAATCAAAAATGAATTTGATTTATAAATAATTTATTCAGAAAAGATAAAAATGCCGCGAATATCATTTTTAGAATATAGATCTCGAAATTAGCTTTTTAACCATATTTTTTAAAATAATTTTTGAGCGTACGGTTGATTTATTACGAGTTTTACAAGATTGCGCTCAAAATAGAATTATAACTCGATAAAATCATTTTAAAATACTCCGATCATGAAATAAATCCATCTATCATTTTTATAAAGTCTCTAGGACTATTTTGAAGATAACAAAACAACTTTCACACCTTGAACATACTCAGATAATTTTATCAAAATATTTAAAGGTCCAATAAACCTTAATTTAAATCAAATAAATCCCGTTAGGTCATTTAAAAATCAACAGGGAACATAATCAAGCATATTTTCAAGCGATAGGACGTATTCACATTTCACAACTCGTACTCGATCACAAAATTTCCCTTTTTTTATTATTATTCCCTTTTCGCGTAACGGGTCGCGTTCTGCTTGACGGCCCGACGCTGAGCGTTTCAATTACGCTTCACAATAAGTCCTTTATACCAACAGACACGTCACTACGCGGGTCCTGATGGGTTTCATTCTCTACCTTAACTGTAAAACAATAAGAACAACAATAAAAAGGGATGAGCCAAAATTGCTCAACAAGCCTGCAACAATATATATAGTATAAAGAGAGAGAAATAAGTGAACCAATAAGCTGCTGGTTTGAACAACCATCTGAATCTGTATAGGATAATAATTTGCCAACACTGGCGAGTGCCAAATGAATAAGACTGGAAAAAGAACCAACATATGCACTATAACCCGTTGATCAGTCAGGATACAGTGCGGATCCATACCCAACTGCATTGACCCAACCAACATAAAGAGTACTCAGGCAACTGTGGCCTATTAAATAATGGTCTGGGTAAAACCCAGCCCGTATAGTAACCATCCAGTCCAAGGTATAGCATCCGGAACAATCGAAATACTTTTGGTATATCCCAACACCAGGATATACCAGAGTATATGTAACAAGGATAAAAGTATTGGAATATGAATAGGGATTCAATAAATTGGGAGAAATCAAGAATCGAAATGAAATAGAAGCAAGCATTAATAATTGGGTAACAGTGTATATGAACAATAATTATCAAAGGTAACTGATATGAGAAAAGAATTATAATTCACTATTCTGAATTTAGAATAGGGGAAAAACTTGCCTTGCGCGTACTTAACCTGGTTCAACTCACCGCCTTCTGTCCCTAGCTTGCTCTGCCTTGCTAACACTGAACCAATCATATAAAGATAGTCGTTTAGATAACTTACTATATACGTGTATCTCGAATTGATATCACGTAACCTTATCAGTCTACCTATGCGTTTCTATCTGACTCGCATATATACACATTCAATGATATAGCACGTAAGGTTCACATAACCATGTAAAGCACATAGCACATAAAGCACATAATTAATTTTTAGACTTATAATCATTTTTAGAATCGATTCTAGACTCATACTTATAGTAACTAACCCTATCTGATTTTATTACAATTTTTCGGGATTTATTCGACTCGATTCTACCCCTAATAGAGCCCCCTCTCTTCCAGAATAAATTGTAACTTACAACTATTTTTATTGGATTCGTTTCATTTTTCAGAGTCTAGGGGTCTCCGTTTTGCTCAATTCGGACTAAAGGTTTAATTATTATGAATTAAACAAGATTTAATTAATTAATAATTAATTATAAATAATTAATTATAATTAAATAATCCTTGATTACATTTTTAAGTAATTTCTTAATAATTATTGTATTTTAAAATAATTAATCCCTAATTATTAGGATTTATTACCATTTATTACAAATTATTATTGACTCGATCAGATCGATTATTTACAAATAATCAATCGATTCAAATAACTGATACGCTATTTATCGAATAACTACTAATTACTCGAATTATAATCTACTCAACGATTAACTACTCGTATAAATACGAGCTACTCGCAATCCTCACATAATTATCGAACCATTATATTATTATTATTGTACTTATACGATTCGTTAATCAATTAATTATCGATATTTAATTATACGATACAAATAATTATTACGACATTACTCGAATAACTATCGCTCGAACGATAACTCTAATTATCGAATCACTACTCGTATGACTACGAGTTACTTGAAATATTAACTAATTATTAGATTATTAATCATATTATTTAATTATTTTTAATCCTTATTTATTAATTAATTACCTAATTATTAATTAATCACCTAATTATTAATTAATTAGATAACTAATAAATAATTAGATAAATAATTAAATAATTAAATTCGAATTTATAATTTAATAAAATAATTCAGAAATTATTAATACTATTTTTCAGAATTTAAAATAAATTTTTAATTAATTATTAGAATTATTAAAACTAATTTCTAATTTTTAGAAAATAAAATAAATATATAAAAATACAGAAACACAAAACAGAGTTCAGGGTTTGGGTTTTTAGGATCAAACCCGGGTCTTTTCCGGGTTGCAAACCGGGTCGAACCCGGGTTGCTCAAGAACATCGGCGGCCAAACCCAGAATCCGGCGACGGCGTCTTTTCCGGTGAACCAACCACGACGAAACTCAGTTTTTCAGGCACGATTCTTCTGCGACTTCGTTTCCCCTTCGTTCCCAGGCCTCCCTTCGTCCTCCTTCCTCATCGAACACCACCGGAGACGAAGAACAGCGGCGGCGTCGCCGCTTTTCCGACGACCACTAAACCGAAGCCAAATACTATGAAACCGGTGCCGTTCGACTCCAAAATCGATGATCTATACGTTCGTAATCATCAAAACATCAAACAACAACCAGAACTTCAAACCCGAATTCAAGAATTAAACTCGAAAATATAAAGTTAAAATCAAGTAATCCAACAACAAAAATATTTACATAATCAGAAACTACAGATCATAAGCTTCAAAACGAGTACTCACACATTCGATTTGGACTCCGGAATCATGATCAAACTTAGCTTTGATTCTGCTGCCCTGTTCTTCACCAAACCCTAATTCCCTTTTCTTTTTATTTTTTTTCTGATTTTTAATATTAATTAACTGAAAAATTAATGATAAATCTGGTATTTATATTTATGAAAATAGTACCCCTAAATAAAATTAAGGGTCTAATTACACTCCTAATAAAAATATTTGGCCCCAATTTTTATAATTTTCGGGTATTAATATTGAATTTTTAAATATCCAATAAATACAAAACTAATGTCAAAAATTCCCAAAAATTATGAATATTACAAAAATATAAAGAAAAATGATATATGATAATTTCATGATCATATAAAAATAAAAATGTGATTTTTGTGGGGTTTTTGGTACCCGAAGGGGTCCGGAAAAGTCATTTTTCGCGAAAAAGGTAAATTTATAAAACGTCTAGGGGTTCAGAATAACGATATGATATAGGGCATTTTTAAAAAAATAGGGCCAATGATTTTGTTTGAAATACGGGCTTTTAAAACATAGTTTTGAGTTGTACGGGTTTTGATATAAAATATGTAACTTACAATAAAACACTCAATAATTATCCAAAACACGGTTGGATCAAAACAGAATCATACTATGCAAACAACTGAGGATACTTTTCTAACATTTCACTCTCGAGCTCCCGGGTTGATTCTTCAACCACTGGGTTTCTCCACAAGACTTTCACTAATGACACAGACTTATTTCTTAATACCCTCTCTTGTCGATCTAGAATTCTTATCGGCTGTTCTACATACGACAAATCTGCCTGAAGTTCTACTGGTTCATACACTATTACATGTCTTGTATCAGGGTTGTATCTCTTAAGCATAGATACATGAAATACATTGTGAATGTGCTGCATATAGGGTGGTAAAGCTAACTCGTATGCAACCTTTCCAATTTTCTTCAAAATTTCAAATGGTCCGACGTAGCGAGGTTTCAATTTGCCTTTGTTGCCAAACCTGGTGAGTCCCTTCCATGGTGATACCTTTAGCAATACATGCTCTCCTTCCTGGTAGTCCATATCCTTTCTAGATAGATCTGCATATTTACGCTGTCGATTCTGCGCCGCTTCAAGTCGTTTGTGAATCAGTTCTACTTTTTCCTTGGTCTGCTGAATCGGTTCTGGACCTAGAATTTTACGTTCTCCTACTTCATCCCAACAGGTAGGTGATCTGTATCTTCTTCCATATAGAGCTTCATAAGGTGGCATCCCAATACTTGCTTGATAACTGTTATTGTAAGAAAATTCCACTAGCGGTAAATGCTCGTCCCAATTGCCTTCAAAATCTATTGCGCATACACGTAGCATATCTTCGATTGTTTGAATTGTCCTTTCGCTTTGACCGTCTGTTTGTGGATGATAGGCTGTACTCATGTTCAACCTTGTTCCTAGACATTCTTGGAATTGTCTCCAAAATCTGGAATTGAAACGAGGATCTCGATCCGATACAATCGATACTGGTACTCCATGACGCATCACAATTTCCTTGAGATATAAGTGCACTAACTTGTCCAGTGAAAATCTTTCGTTAATCGGAAGAAAATGTGCTAATTTCGTTAATCGATCAACAATAACCCAAATTGCATCGTGATTTGCTTTCGTCCTTGGAAGTCCCACTATGAAATCCATAGCTAAGTGCTCCCATTTCCATTCGGGAATGTCTAGTGGCTGTAGTAGTTCGCTCGGGCGTTGATGTTCAGCTTTCACTCTTTGGCACGTATAACATTTGCTGACCCATTCCGCTATTTCTTTCTTTATATTCGGTGTAACACCCCCAAATCCGGGGTCGGGGATCCGGGTTGTCACGAGTTCCATTTCCCTTAACAACACCCAATCTTAATAAATAATCAACTACTCTGTACTGTGACCCCACAATAAACACACACACCACAAGTTATAGTCTCAGAGATGAATATCCAAAAATAATCACAAGTCGTTTTATTCCACAATTATATGCCAATACACCTTAAACAGGTTTCTGAATAAATTTACATTTCTTTGCCATTATTACAATTCATAATTATACATAAATCTGGTACATTAGAAGTTGAAAGCCTAGCCTATTGGTAGTTCCTACCTCAGCTACGGCGGCATCAATGCTTCTAGAAAACTGCGGAACGTCTCCTAATCGCTTGCGAATCGGGAGCTTGGTCCTGTTCATCTTGTCTATCTGATGTTGTGTGATGAAAGAAGAAAGCAAGGGTGAGCAGCAAGCCCACCAAAATAATATGTATAATGATTAACAATATATGAGCCTTCTCATAGTACTCATGAAAGTCTTGGTCAAAAGAAATGAACCAAGTTGATATCTTAATGCGATGAAGTCGCAAAATATTCAGTATATACATATATACATATATACTTTTCAAAATATTGGAAGTCCTCTTCCATGCACAATATACACAAAGTCCCAGTGTATAACTGTATAAAAAAAAATATCGTTGCAAGGTGATCTCATATATCTAACCTTGTTTCAACGTTTTTCTGAAAATCTTTGTCATTCATAAGACAATTATTAATTAGATATAAGTTTAAAAGATGAAGTTACCAAATACTCCAATATACTTATATCTTTTCCAAATACTACTTGAACTACCACCGTTCAAGTTATAATTAGTTCAAAAGTTCATCACATAGATGAGACTACAAGACCAGATTTGAATAGATTAAATCTTTTAAAATATCATCAAAATAAAATGAAGTTACGAGATACTTCATTTGATGTAAACATCATTTTGAAAACTTGACCCTGCCAACACTCAACAATCGCCCAACCGTAGCCTTTCTATCGAAGTGCTCTGGGTAGTGTTGCAGAAATTATCCAATTGGATGATGAACTCGTTACGGGAGTTTGCCGCGCCAGGAAGACCACTTACGATGATCAGTCATAGTAGTACAACCCCACCATTTTTTACATGTAGAGGAGAACCTGTCGGATTTACTTGTCAACCGAACACTGAACTCCTAAGGAATGGACCGCCTTAGCGGAACTTCCAGGCCATTTGGGCCAATATAATAAGGCTGGGCCGGCGCTACTCGGCCACTTACGCCACTCCTAGTTCAGATGAAATCCATGACTCTGAAACGTAAAGCTCGTCCCTACTTTTCCCAAGTAGAAACTTGTTGATACGGCTCCACCAAGAAGTCGTATCTATTTGGAAAGGAGAACTCACCGATATTTCCCAGGCGATGCCTGTTAATGGATTAACTTGTTCCAAGAATTTTACTTCCCGAGTGTTGGGTAAGTAATCGATTCATTTAACAAAACAGCAACCTTGTTGCGAATATAAAACACACCACAGAGCCGGATCCCTCAGGTTTTGAGCGAGTATTTAAATCCCCTTCGAAAGGAGAATCTTAAATATAAAAATGAGTTTTAGGATCCGCTCTAACTTTTAAAAATCATTTTGAAGACTCGCAAAATATTTTTAAGAATGTTTGGAGTGATGCTGATTTAATGAAGTAAATCAGTCCCCAGAATATTTAGAAAATTACTGAATATTATTATTTAAATAATATTCCCATAAAGAATAATCTTTATAAAAATAATTGAAGTAGAAGTATTAAACTTATACTTGAAACGAGTATTAAATAACCAAAGATATACTTATATGAAAGTATTATCTTTATTTGAATAATCAAAAATAAGTTTGATTATTGACATCTTATTCTTTAATAAAATAAAGAATATACCTCAGCAAATAATCGGAGTCATAGATCCTCAAATGAATATTCAAATAATATTCATTAAATAATATAAACTGAGTCATAAGCCTTCGAATGAATATTCAAATAATATTCAATAATTAATATAAAAGAGTCATAAGCCCTCGAATGAATATTCAAATAATATTCAAATAAATAAATAAAAGGAGTCATACGCCTTCGAATAATATTCGAAATAATATTCAATAATAAAATAAAGTTAAAGTTATCGAATAAACCTTATTCGATTAATAGTTTGGAAAACTATAACCATATATATATATAAATATATATATATATATATATATCCATATCCATATATACAAAATCTACCCGGGATCCTCGACTCCCGGTTTTAGAAAATATTTTCACCTTTGGGTCCCTATACTAAGGGTATATGCAAGTTACCGCTATTCTCTAGCATAGGTATTATCAACTGAACCAACAGATATATATTTCAAGAATATGAAACAGGCATGCATATATACCATATCACATGCTACAATATATCGCAAGAATTTGCTAAATAACCAATATGCATTTATCGCAAGATCATGCATATACAAATGTATACATCACAACAACAGTATAACGGATAGAATACTTGCCTGAGCGACTTGGGGTGAAAAAAAAGGCTCGGGATGAGTCTGGTAACCTATAAACAACAAGTAAGTTGGAATTAAACCAAAATCACTTGTAAATCTATACTTTAACTAACTTAGACTCTAACGCTTGTTTTGCGCTCACTGATTCGCTTAAGTCACTCGGGTACCCTCGGCTCCACCATTTTTAATAATTTAACCTTTACGAGTTTTAAAGCGATTCCTTCGCGAGTGTCTTACCAACTGCCTAACACACTTACCATAAATGTTTCATACATTAATTAACCCTTTTTGGTCTTTAACCTATGTTTCAAAGTAAGGCGAGGGGAAAAGTTTCGTTCACGAAACGCCGTTATTTGAAACGGTCGTTTCTCCTAAACCGTGCATCGGAATCGAACGAACTACATATCAAAATGAAGCTCGTAACATGAGCTATCTAAACATGGCAGTGGTCATAATCTAGCAGGGGGTTCTCGGATCCTAATGCTATGCACAAAAACAGTCCAAAGAAAATCGGACGTTACGACGGCTATGTTTACGCGATTTCCAATATTTTAAATCATTCAAAACCATTCCAAATCAACCTCAAATCCAACATACAACCAACATCCATCCTCATCATATCATAACAACCCCAACCAATTCAATTTAATCATTCATACTTATGCCTAAGCTTAACTTTAATCATACTTAAGTTCTTTTCATCAAAACCTCAACATTTACCATTCCATTTCACTACCATTTCAAATCCCCAAACTCTAATCACAACAACAAGCTACAATATCATCCTACTAATCAAAATCATCTTATAATATATAGGAATCTAGGGTTTGGAGATGGTATACCTTCCTTGAAGTGGTGGGAGGAGCTAGGAAGCCTTAAGAAGCTTTGAGAAGTCTTAGGAAAGCTTGGATCTTCAAGAAAAACAAGAAAAACTTCAAGTTAAAAACTTGAAAACACTATTCATAGTCTTCTTCTTTGATTAAATGAAGAAGATTGAGAAGGAATTAATGGCTTAAACTCATGATATAGCCCTAACTAAGCATGAAGATGATTAGGGAATTTACTCACCAATTTAGGAAGCTTGGATCTTGAATTTTTGAAATTTTCTTGCCTTATGAATAGTGAAAAGCCGAGAGCATGATGAACCATGCCTTGGTTTCTTTTTGATTTTGATGAAAATGATTTTGCTTGGCTTGGTTGGCTTGTTTTTGTGTTTGATTTAGTTAATTACCTTGTTGCCCTTGAATTTGTGTGGTTAAAAAGCCACCACACCTCCTTCCTTCCCATGTCATGCTTGTGTCACCTTGCACATGTCATAATGCTCCCACTTGTCCACAGCTTGTGGTTTGATGATGTCACAATCCCTGGCTTCTTGTACAAGCTTGTCTCTTGGTCACTTATTTGTTTTACGGTTCGCTTATCTTTCGTTCTCGTTTATCGTTTGAGGGATCATACCCGGGATCTTATTACTTAGGTTCCCTTAACCTTTCTCAATATTTTGTATTCCTTCTATGATCCTCTCTTATAATCCTTTAATTTAAATCCTTTTTATCCTGTTACCTTATACTCAATTCTCTCCGTATCTTGTGGATTTCCGGGAAAAATCAAAGTGTTCGGAATTGGATTCTGACGATCTTTACATACACTTATATACCACATAGAGTACTAATAATATCCCATAAGATCAATAACAGAACCCCTACATAGCGTGGCATGAAAAGTTTTCTCGTTCAGCAAAAACACTATTCATAAGGGTTTCAAAATTTCTCAAAAATTGGGGTTATTACAGTCTCCCCTCCTTAAAAGGATTCCGTCCCGGAATCAGATAGAAAACAAATGGGGATACTTTCTTAGCATTACACTTTCTAACTCTCGAGTCAATTTTCCCACATTGTGGTTCTACCACCAAACTCTGCCTAGTTTGATAATCCTTCTCCTAAGCACTTGTTCCTTTTCACTCTATAACCCTTCCTGGCTGCTCCATATAGGTTACGTCGGGTTGCATATCTATGCGCTCATATGCCTCTATTTATCTGGCATCTGAATTACACTCCCTTAACATTGATACGTGAAACACGTTACGACCTGCTACATGTTCGGGGTTAGGGCTAGCTCATATGCTAACTTCCCAAACGTCTTAATATATCCAAGGGTCCAACAAATTGTAGACTTAGCTTTCCTTTCTTTCCGAACCTCATCAATCCTTTCCAAGGGATACCTATAACATTACTAGGTCCCCTATTTCATACTCTTTATCCTTTCGTGTCAAATCAACATACTTATCATGTCAACCTTAGTATCACGAATGTGTTCCCATTCCGCATACTACCACCACTTTATTACTCCTTTTTCAGTTGTTTCTATTTTCCAAAATTTGATCAATCATATAGAAGTAAAGGAATTTGTTGAGAGATCACTATGATCATGAACACTTGTTATATCGCATAGTTAGTACAGAAGGTGGCCAGCCTTTAGTACTTGACAAGCAATTAAACAATAGTTGGTATCCTACTCGGCTTCTATCACACAGATAGATAGTCATTCGGCAATACCTCCCCTTCTGGAAGGGTTGTTCTTCTCAGCTTACATGAAATGAAAAGAAGAGAAAAGAACGAATTGAAGAGAATTGTATATTCATAAAAAAAAATTTATTGCCATAAAATATCTGGCTTGGAATCTACCTCTGAACTATAGAGGTTTGTCATAGAAGAACAAAACATATATGTATTTATATCAACATCAAGTATTATAGCATCGCATTTCACGTGCCTAAATATTTTCGCTATCCCGTCCATCATTCTATGGACCCATGCTCTTCCTCGAGCTTATACACAATTACCTTTGAAACTCCCTCGACATCGAAAATCGAATCTGGGATCTCATTCTAGACATCATCGTTACTTGAATTCTATGCTTGCACCGCAACCTTCCTCGTATAATAATACGACTCTCTATTGATAAGAAAGAATAATAATTCACTAGGTAGATACTCTACTTAATTAGTCTATCCATGATAACTTATACACTACCACGACCCGATTAGTGGTACTCAATCTCAACACCCATTCCAATACAACTCTCACGGTTGTAATCAGCTCATTACTCGCAGAATCATTGCTACCTTACTATGGTCCACCACTGACCTACTGTAGTCATTCATTTTCCATGAAGTCTTAATAGCTAACCATACGGAGTCCATACATCTTGTATCAAATCCTTCTAAGGAGGTAACATAATCACCATTCCTGATTCATGAAGAACACTCCTGATCCTGACATACATACATGACATGAAGCAGATAAAAGTGCAGAAGAGTTTCAATCAAAGCAACGATAGCAGGTTAATACCATTGTTAATCATATGCCCTAAATAGAAGAATTAACTCAAGGGTTCATCTAGTCCTTTTTGAAATATAGTTCTGGCTTATCTCAAGATAGGACCTTCTAAGATAGATAGCCCGTTCATGGCGATTACACGAATTAAACCTTTACCAACTACTATTACGGTTGGGTATTGCACGGTCATCAGAAGGAATGTAAATCTTCCTAACCATAATTCAACCTTCACATTTTTAACCATCATCACTGTATTCTTTTGGCACACGCGCCTATAATTATCCACTTACCTTTAAAGTGTCGGCCACCTCTTTGGCCTTTCCTGATAGTAAAATTTTCCTTACAGTCAATGTCACATTAACCACCTCCAAATAAATTTTCTACCTTATTTCAATCACAGCTTATGTGAAAATGCTTTCCTTAAAATCTGCTGAGTAAAAAAAATCACCATTTTTCCATAAGTTATTGCCTCAGTCTTTAGAGGTTAATCACTGTCATGACTGACTCTCAATCATAATTAGAACATCTTTTATCTTAAGTCCTAATTGCCCTGAACAATTTCGACCATTACTGGTTCGATCCATACTTTCTCGTGGTTTAACACGTGCCCCACTTGGCAACATTATAATTATGTCATATTTCCTTTATCAACATTTTTATTCTTGAGAATTTCGAATATTTCCTTTCTCCTTGTAAAACCTCTTAGGTTATCCTTCAATCGTTCCTCCTGTATTCCCTATATACAGGGCATATCAAAATACCATTTACTGATACTAGAACCATTGTCTATTTACTTCTGAAAAATTTCTCCACTGATCCTTAAAGGTTATTATTACCTTAATCCTTTCCAATTCATACTGTCAAAACTCATACTATCCCTATTAAGGGTGAAATGCCAACCTTTATGCATTCCCCTAGGATTCTTTTTAAGTTACCGATGTTCTATCCTTAATTCCACCTTTAAAAAGGTACAAGCATCCTTCCATGGATAAATAAAGTCATATATCCCTGATAAGGGTATCTTATTCAATCATTTCCACCTCGATAGTCTATACCGAATTTCACAATAGCATCCTTATTCAAGTTAAGGTCAATCCACATGGCCTCCAAAAGATAAAAATGGTTATCCGCTTTTCTTTCCTGATTTGGTAATGATCACATGGATGATCTGGAAGATATTGGTCGTGTTCAACGTGAACTTCTTCTTAATAAATCCTTATTTACTTTTGTTGTTTATCTCAACAGTCATCTCAATGTTGGGATATCTTTCATACCTGGCGTCTCCCTTCCTGGGTATCAAGCCACCGGTCTTACACTTCACATTCTTGAAGGTCACTTCCTTCATCCAATTTTCTTAATTTCTTACTTTCTTGTCTCCTCAGTCTATCCGCGTCTCATTATTTATCCCTCGAACTATCTCAAGGTTTCTTCGAATCCTCCCAACTTACAGGGGATAATATATATGTATCTCTTATGCCCTCAACCATCAATTTTAACTCATGGTGAATCACCCTCATCCTGACGATTACTTACTTTTCTATTTCTATTACTACGAGTCTTTAGGGTTTCCTCATACCCAACTTCCTTATCATTATTTCATGAACTAACACAACATAAGCATTGATTTCAAACATCCCGTCATTCTGGATTCGTGTCCTCAGAGCGAATCTTGACAACTTTTACATCTTAGATTCATAATTCATCATACTCGTCTGCCTTTGTTCTGGCTCTAAAGCTTTTACACTATCTCCTTATCTTGCTCGACTTTTGCTTTCTTAGTCTAAATATTTCTTCCTACTCCCCATAATTGGAGTCATCTTTTAATTTAAAATCTTCATTTTCCACTTTATTATATTCCAGGTTCTTTATATCTTAATTGCAACCTCCCTGATTATCACGTTCCAGGTTTGCCCTTAATCTTTTTCCTTGTGGGGGCATATTACTTGGAAAATTTTGAGAATCTCCGGATATTTGTCTTACTTACTTTGCTTAAGTCTTCCCCTTCGTTTAGTCCTTGCACGATTGCAAATCATGAATTCTTAAGTTCGATAAACTTCATGACACTCTCTTAAGTGTTAATAGAGCAATTAACAATGTGATTTATCACAAACAAACTGACCTGAACTGAAATTAATGAATATATACATAACCATTTGTTCGAGGGTACAATAACTGAACATATTACAGAGGGTTACATCATTTGAACTTATCGCTCCTATCCCAAAAGTACTACCGTAGATAGTCATCTCATCATTAAAACTAATCATTCATAACTTAGGCTAATCCTCCAAAAGCGGTGCTACATGAAACCCTTGTTTGATTGCTCTGGCTCTACACACTACCATGGATTAAGAGATGCGAGCACGCACGACATCCCTAACCTGCTCCATCACAGAGGTGATGAGGTCTAAGATAGTCGCAAGTAGAGCCGGATCAACCTGACCCTCAAGATGGCCTCTAGCTGTAACACGGGTGGTAGCCTCAATCCTTTCCATGCTATACGCTAATCCTGCCGGAAGTATCCCGCCCTCAATCCTTGGTGCAGTAAGTCGATCCAACAGATCACTCCTAACATTACGGGCCTCAGACAGGCCACCCAAAGTCATATAATAATTGGCGATAAGAGAAGCCTGAGTGGTAGCATCTAGCAGTCCATGGGGTGCAGGTGGTGCAGACCCAGGAGATCCAAATGGATAACCAAGCACGGTATCAGGTGACAATGGTTCAGGGGATAAAGGTGGCATTTCCTCAGTATGTGCTGGGCTCTGTACAGGGGATGGGACAGGAATTGGTGGAACCTCATGGATGTCTACAGGAGCCTCTGGAAGAGGGTCTGATACTGGTATAATTGGGGTCGTGGAAGGCCCCACTCCTTCTGCCCTCATTAACCTTTGTGCCCTTGGTAACTCTTCATCCTCTAGTGCCACCCTCGCGGCCATTCTTGCTCTGGTAGTCGCCCTGACTACGGTCATCAGTTCCTCAGCGGTCCTCTCTTCATTCTCATCAGGATCCTCCATGAGATCCTCCTCAGCCACAATCCTTTCTGGAATAACATCCTCAACTGCAACATTCTCTATCTGAACCTCATCTGGTCCCTCATTAGGATACTCCATCGGATTCACAATTTGATCTCCAACTTGTAATAAAACATCCTCATGTTGATGCTCCTGAACCTCAAGGTTCGGTGCTCCGCTGCCCTATACGAGAATGAACTATGTTACTATCACGATACTTATAAGGGTTCCCGTAAGGGTTTTATCTGTCAGTGCTACGTTAGGTAACCCGACTATGAACTTGGCAAGAGTTCTTATTATCTTAGTGAACTTATTATCTTAACGTCCCATCATCTCTGAGGTTTATAACGCTTGGCTCTGATACCACTTCTGTAACACCCCCAAATCCGGGGTCGGGGATCCGGGTTGTCACGAGTTCCATTTCCCTTAACAACACCCAATCTTAATAAATAATCAACTACTCTGTACTGTGACCCCACAATAAACACACACACCACAAGTTATAGTCTCAGAGATGAATATCCAAAAATAATCACAAGTCGTTTTATTCCACAATTATATGCCAATACACCTTAAACAGGTTTCTGAATAAATTTACATTTCTTTGCCATTATTACAATTCATAATTATACATAAATCTGGTACATTAGAAGTTGAAAGCCTAGCCTATTGGTAGTTCCTACCTCAGCTACGACGGCATCAATGCTTCTAGAAAACTGCGGAACGTCTCCTAATCGCTTGCGAATCGGGAGCTTGGTCCTGTTCATCTTGTCTATCTGATGTTGTGTGATGAAAGAAGAAAGCAAGGGTGAGCAGCAAGCCCACCAAAATAATATGTATAATGATTAACAATATATGAGCCTTCTCATAGTACTCATGAAAGTCTTGGTCAAAAGAAATCAACCAAGTTGATATCTTAATGCGATGAAGTCGCAAAATATTCAGTATATACATATATACATATATACTTTTCAAAATATTGGAAGTCCTCTTCCATGCACAATATACACAAAGTCCCAGTGTATAACTGTATAAAAAAAAATATCGTTGCAAGGTGATCTCATATATCTAACCTTGTTTCAACGTTTTTCTGAAAATCTTTGTCATTCATAAGACAATTATTAATTAGATATAAGTTTAAAAGATGAAGTTACCAAATACTCCAATATACTTATATCTTTTCCAAATACTACTTGAACTACCACCGTTCAAGTTATAATTAGTTCAAAAGTTCATCACATAGATGAGACTACAAGACCAGATTTGAATAGATTAAATCTTTTAAAATATCATCAAAATAAAATGAAGTTACGAGATACTTCATTTGATGTAAACATCATTTTGAAAACTTGACCCTGCCAACACTCAACAATCGCCCAACCGTAGCCTTTCTATCGAAGTGCTCTGGGTAGTGTTGCAGAAATTATCCAATTGGATGATGAACTCGTTACGGGAGTTTGCCGCGCCAGGAAGACCACTTACGATGATCAGTCATAGTAGTACAACCCCGCCATTTTTTACATGTAGAGGAGAACCTGTCGGATTTACTTGTCAACCGAACACTGAACTCCTAAGGAATGGACCGCCTTAGCGGAACTTCCAGGCCATTTGGGCCAATATAATAAGGCTGGGCCGGCGCTACTCGGCCACTTACGCCACTCCTAGTTCAGATGAAATCCATGACTCTGAAACGTAAAGCTCGTCCCTACTTTTCCCAAGTAGAAACTTGTTGATACGGCTCCACCAAGAAGTCGTATCTATTTGGAAAGGAGAACTCACCGATATTTCCCAGGCGATGCCTGTTAATGGATTAACTTGTTCCAAGAATTTTACTTCCCGAGTGTTGGGTAAGTAATCGATTCATTTAACAAAACAGCAACCTTGTTGCGAATATAAAACACACCACAGAGCCGGATCCCTCAGGTTTTGAGCGAGTATTTAAATCCCCTTCGAAAGGAGAATCTTAAATATAAAAATGAGTTTTAGGATCCGCTCTAACTTTTAAAAATCATTTTGAAGACTCGCAAAATATTTTTAAGAATGTTTGGAGTGATGCTGATTTAATGAAGTAAATCAGTCCCCAGAATATTTAGAAAATTACTGAATATTATTATTTAAATAATATTCCCATAAAGAATAATCTTTATAAAAATAATTGAAGTAGAAGTATTAAACTTATACTTGAAACGAGTATTAAATAACCAAAGATATACTTATATGAAAGTATTATCTTTATTTGAATAATCGAAAATAAGTTTGATTATTGACATCTTATTCTTTAATAAAATAAAGAATATACCTCAGCAAATAATCGGAGTCATAGATCCTCAAATGAATATTCAAATAATATTCATTAAATAATATAAACTGAGTCATAAGCCTTCGAATGAATATTCAAATAATATTCAATAATTAATATAAAAGAGTCATAAGCCCTCGAATGAATATTCAAATAATATTCAAATAAATAAATAAAAGGAGTCATACGCCTTCGAATAATATTCGAAATAATATTCAATAATAAAATAAAGTTAAAGTTATCGAATAAACCTTATTCGATTAATAGTTTAGAAAACTATAACCATATATATATATAAATATATATATATATATCCATATCCATATATACAAAATCTACCCGGGATCCTCGACTCCCGGTTTTAGAAAATATTTTCACCTTTGGGTCCCTATACTAAGGGTATATGCAAGTTACCGCTATTCTCTAGCATAGGTATTATCAACTGAACCAACAGATATATATTTCAAGAATATGAAACAGGCATGCATATATACCATATCACATGCTACAATATATCATAAGAATTTGCTAAATAACCAATATGCATTTATCGCAAGATCATGCATATACAAATGTATACATCACAACAACAGTATAACAGATAGAATACTTGCCTGAGCGACTTGGGGTGAAAAAAAAAGGCTCGGGATGAGTCTGGTAACCTATAAACAACAAGTAAGTTGGAATTAAACCAAAATCACTTGTAAATCTATACTTTAACTAACTTAGACTCTAACGCTTGTTTTGCGCTCACTGATTCGCTTAAGTCACTCGGGTACCCTCGGCTCCACCATTTTTAATAATTTAACCTTTACGAGTTTTAAAGTGATTCCTTCGCGAGTGTCTTACCAACTGCCTAACACACTTACCATAAATGTTTCATACATTAATTAACCCTTTTTGGTCTTTAACCTATGTTTCAAAGTAAGGCGAGGGGAAAAGTTTCGTTCGCGAAATGCCGTTACTTGAAACGGTCGTTTCTCCTAAACCGTGCATCGGAATCGAACGAACTACATATCAAAATGAAGCTCGTAACATGAGCTATCTAAACATGGCAGTGGTCATAATCTAGCAGGGGGTTCTCGGATCCTAAAGCTATGCACAAAAACAGTCCAAAGAAAATCGGACGTTACGACGGCTATGTTTACGCGATTTCCAATATTTTAAACCATTCAAAACCATTCCAAATCAACCTCAAATCCAACATACAACCAACATCCATCCTCATCACATCATAACAACCCCAACCAATTCAATTTAATCATTCATACTTATGCCTAAGCTTAACTTTAATCATACTTAAGTTCTTTTCATCAAAACCTCAACATTTACCATTCCATTTCACTACCATTTCAAATCCCCAAACTCTAATCACAACAACAAGCTACAATATCATCCTACTAATCAAAATCATCTTATAATATATAGGAATCTAGGGTTTGGAGATGGTATACCTTCCTTGAAGTGGTGGGAGGAGCTAGGAAGCCTTAAGAAGCTTTGAGAAGTCTTAGGAAAGCTTGGATCTTCAAGAAAAACAAGAAAAACTTCAAGTTAAAAACTTGAAAACACTATTCATAGTCTTCTTCTTTGATTAAATGAAGAAGATTGAGAAGGAATTAATGGCTTAAACTCATGATATAGCCCTAACTAAGCATGAAGATGATTAGGGAATTTACTCACCAATTTAGGAAGCTTGGATCTTGAATTTTTGAAATTTTCTTGCCTTATGAATAGTGAAAAGCCGAGAGCATGATGAACCATGCCTTGGTTTCTTTTTGATTTTGATGAAAATGATTTTGCTTGGCTTGGTTGGCTTGTTTTTGTGTTTGATTTAGTTAATTACCTTGTTGCCCTTGAATTTGTGTGGTTAAAAAGCCACCACACCTCCTTCCTTCCCATGTCATGCTTGTGTCACCTTGCACATGTCATAATGCTCCCACTTGTCCACAGCTTGTGGTTTGATGATGTCACAATCCCTGGCTTCTTGTACAAGCTTGTCTCTTGGTCACTTATTTGTTTTACGGTTCGCTTATCTTTCGTTCTCGTTTATCGTTTGAGGGATCATACCTGGGATCTTATTACTTAGGTTCCCTTAACCTTTCTCAATATTTTGTATTCCTTCTATGATCCTCTCTTATAATCCTTTAATTTAAATCCTTTTTATCCTGTTACCTTATACTCAATTCTCTCCGTATCTTGTGGATTTCCGGGAAAAATCAAAGTGTTCGGAATTGGATTCTGACGATCTTTACATACACTTATATACCACATAGAGTACTAATAATATCCCATAAGATCAATAACAGAACCCCTACATAGCGTGGCATGAAAAGTTTTCTCGTTCAGCAAAAACACTATTCATAAGGGTTTCAAAATTTCTCAAAAATTGGGGTTATTACATTCGGCCACCAAAAATTTTCCTTCAGGTCTCTGTACATCTTTGTGCTTCCGGGATGAATTGAATATCTTGAACTATGAGCATCTTGCAAAATTTCCGCTTTCAGTTCCGTACGTTAGGTATCCAGATCCTTGAAGCAACACGAAAAATTCCCTTAACATCCTTCTGACTGGTAATCTCTTCTCCTATTAAATCGTCAATATCCTGGTCCATTACTTCTTCCTGACACCTTCTTATTTTCTCCAATAGTTCTGGCTGAAAAGTCATAGCGTAAATCATTTCGGTAGAACTTTCTGGTACACGAACCTCAATTTCCAATCTATCAAATTCCTTGATTAAGTCCTCTGAAGACGTTAACAGGTTCAATCGTTCCTATTGACTTAACACATCTGCCACTACATTGGCCTTGCCTGGATGATAATTGATTGAAACGTCGTAATCCTTAATTAAATCTAGCCAACGTCGCTGTCGCATGTTAAGTTCCTTCTAGGTAAAAATATACTTCAAGCTTTTATGATCCGTGTAAATCTCACATCTTTCACCGTACAGATAATGTCTCCAAAGCTTCAGTGCGAACACAATTGCTGCTAGTTCAAGATCGTGCGTCGGATATTTCTGTTCATGTGGCTTTAGCTGTCTAGAAGCATATGCGATCACATTTCCATGTTGCATCAAAACACATCCTAGCCCGCGATACGAAGCATCGCTGTAAATGACGAAATTTCCTTGATCATCAGGTAACACAAGCACAAGTGCAGTTACGAGTCGATTCTTCAGTTCTTGGAAACTTGCTTCACATTTCTCATTCCAGTCAAACTTTTCATTCTTTCGTGTCAACTTCGTCAATGGTGTGGCTATCTTTGCAAAATCTTTAACGAATCTTCTGTAATAACCGGCTAATCCCAAGAAACTTCTAACTTCAGTTAGCGTCTTTGGTCTTTCCCAATTTAAAATAGCTTCAATCTTTGCTGGATCGACTTGGATACCTTCTCTACTGATGATATGCCCTAGAAACTGCACTTCCTTCAACCAAAATTCACATTTTGAAAATTTCGCATAAAGCTGCTCATTTCGTAATATCTCCAGTGTCGTTCTTAAGTGCGCTGCATGTTCTTCTTCTGTGTTTGAATAAATCAAGATGTCATCAATAAATACAATGATAAACTTATCCAGATACTTCTTGAATACTCGATTCATCAAGTCCATAAATGCTGCAGGTGCATTCGTCAATCCAAAAGCCATTACAAGAAATTCATAGTGTCCGTACCTCGTTCTGAACGCCGTCTTTGGAATATCTTCCGCCTTGATCTTTAACTGATGATAACCTGATCGTAAGTCGATTTTCAAAAACCATGCTGCTTCTTTTAGTTGATCAAATAAGTCATCAATGCGAGCTAAAGGATATTTATTCTTGATAGTTAACTTGTTCAGCTCACGATACTCAATACACAGTCGCATACTACTATCCTTCTTTTTCACGAACAATACTGGTGCGCCCATGGGGATACACTTGGCCTTATGATTCCTTTGTCGAGAAGTTCTTGTAACTGCTTTGCTAATTCCTTCATTTCAACAGGTGTCATTCGATATGGAGCTTTTGAAATTGGTTCAGTCCCTGGCGTCAAGTCAATAGTAAACTCGATTTCTCGATCCGGTGGAAGTCCTGGAAGTTCGTCTGGAAAAACATCAAGAAACTCACAAACTACAGGAATATCTTCAATCTTCGGATTACCCTTGTCGGTATCCAATATGTAGGCTAAGTAAGCTTGACATCTTTGGCGTAGCAATCTTCTCATCTGCATCATTGTTAGGAATTTCTGCTTTTGCTTCTCACCTTTAAATGTTACCGTTATATTTTCTTCAGGTTGCAATTTCACTTTCTTATTTGCACAATCGATCTGAGCATTATTACTAGCTAGCCAATCCATTCCTAAAATAACAGCAAACTCTCCTAGCCTGAAAGGTATCAAATCAACTGAGAAATGACATATCCCTATCTCAATATCACAACTTGGGCATACTCGATCTACCATAACCTGATCATTATTTGCTAATTTTATGACTAACACTTCATCTAACCACTGAACCTCACAGTCTATCTTAGAAATAAAGTCTTCAGAAATAAAAGATCTAGTAGCTCCTGAATCAATCAATACTAGAGCATTTACGGAATTTACAGGAAGTGTACCTGCAACGACATTCGGACTCTGTACTGCTTCCTTCATTGACATGTTGAAAGTCCTTGCCCTGGGCTGGTTTTATAGTGGTAGTGGAGGTGGAGGTAATGCTAAAACTCTTGGAATACTAGCGGCCATTGCAACTCCTCTGCAGTCTTTGACAATATGTTCTTTTCTTCCACACTGGAAACAAGTGACTTCTGCTCTTCCCATCGGACATTCTCCAGAATAGTGTCCCTTTTGCTTGCACTTGAAACACGTGACATTTGGCTTGTTGCAATTTCCCTTATGCTTTTTACCACACGTTCTACAATCAGGTATAGGCGGTCAAATAAGTCTTTGCTGAGTTGGGGCAGGAAGTCGATTACCCATCCTCTAGTTGTTTTGTTCCGGTCTTCTGAAGTTTGCTTTTCCCCGAGCTTGAAATCCCGGCCTTTTGTTGAAACGATTCTGAAAATTTCCTGGTCCTTTCTCTTTCTGAGCTGCTTCACTTTCACCTTCAATAATCATGGCCTTCTGAACAACAGCCGTATAAGTCATCAGTTCAAACACAGCTACTCTGCTACGAATCCATGGTTTCAGTCCCTGCTGGAATCTCTTGGCCCGCTTCTCCTCAGTATCCACTTGCTCAGGAACAAATCTAGCCAATTCAGTGAACTTGGTCTCGTAATCCGCAACTGATAAGTTGTCTTGTTTCAGCTCCAGGAACTTGATCTCCATCTGGTTCTTCATAAAGCGAGGAAAATATTTCTCCAAGAAAAGATCAATGAATCTATCCTAGGTCACCACACCTTCTCCTTCTAAAGCTTTCTTCGATTCCCACCAGTAATTGGCTTCGCCTTTTAGAAAGTAGCTAGCAAAATCCGTCTTCTGTTCTTCCTCAACTTTCACCAACGAAAAATCCTTTTCTATCTCTTTCAGCCAAGCTCTCGCCTTTGTAGGATCTGTGGAACCAGTAAATTTCGGAGGCTTTACCGACTGAAATTGCTTGAAAGTGACCGTAGGTGCTGCTGGTGGTACTTGATGTCCTGGATGAGCGGCTTGCTGTAACATCTGTTGTTGGAAATGCTGTTGTTGCTGCTGCTGTTGCTGCTGCATTTGTTGTTGCATCATCAACATCTGCTGTTGCATAAGATTAAACATCTGATCCATCTGGTTATTATTGTTTTGGCCCCTGGTATTTCCATTTGATGAGTCGGGTTGTGCTTTTCTTTTAGGTGTCATCTTTCTGGTAATAAAACAATGGGTTCTCTTTAATAACAGTATATTAAACAGGTGTTATGGAATGGAAATAATCTTTATAATATTAAAACAGTGTTAAAACAGTTGATATGGGAAAATAAACAATTTAGTAAATATTCAAATAAATAAAACAATATGATGTATAAATACATCCCCTTTTTTAAATACTTTAAAATCTTTTTGAAAATATAAAGGGTATAACATGATCGTAAATAAAACAACATTTGTAAATATGCAATGGTAAAATAATGTAAATAAATGTAAATGCTTAAATGACTGGAAATAAAATAAAGAAAACATGCAAAAGACCATCATATATATATATAGGTAGAACACCAACTACAGGTGTCAGTGCTTGATACAAAAAACCTATGATATATCAGTCGTACTGCTACTACTATCAGTCAAAGTTAGTAGCTACACTCATATAAACTAGTCATACAATACTATGCTGCCTCTATTTACAAAAATATACATGATACAACACTCCTCTATCTACTAGTCTCAGAATCCTGGTGGCACGTGACTCAACTCCTCCTGCAACGCCTCTAGCACTGCCTCGGTAAGTCCCAATGCTCTACGATATGTTATCTCTGCACTAATATCCTGTTGTCCCAGATCCATAAGCTGCTGAGAACTAACTCGGTGAATCTGATGTAACCTCTCCCTCAGTATGTAATCTGATCGTAATGCTCGGACGGGACCATCTGCCTGCGTCTCAAACAATCCAAGGATCTCTCTGCACTGGTTCTGCCATCGAATCCTCTCCTCTCTCTCCGCCTGAAAACGCTGGTAAGTCACTGTATGATGCTCACGAAGATCCGTGCTAGACCCTCGAGAAGGTAACGGCCCATCTACCACTATCTCATCCATGAACTCTGGCTGTGGAAACTGATATACTCCAGGAATAGGGGCATAAATAGCTAATGGGGCAGGGAATAAGACAGGCTGCTCCATAGGTACATACACTGGTGGCTCTGCCTCTGGCTCCATCTGTGGAATATCTGGAATCTCAGGCTGCGGTACTGGAATCTGCGGCTCTAGGTCATTCCACTGTGGAAGATCAATCATATCAGGAACATCAAACATCGGTAACTCCAAAGGTGGAAAGTCAGGCATCTCCGGCTCAAAATAAGGAAAATAATCAACAAAGTCTGGTACCTCTGGTGGAGGTGGTATCTCTGGCACTGCTCTAGGTGATAATGGTGGAGGTGGTGGCAATGGAGGAAAGATCTGTACTGATACTGGGGCTAGAACTGGTGCTGCTACTGGGTCTGACTCAATCCGCTCCGATGAAGAAGCCATCTAATATACATAACAATAATAACACAAAAACAAATCAAACCACATTCCTAAAATCATAACTTCTAATCATATAAACAGACAATCCTAACACTCTTACTTCTATCCTATCTAATTTTCCTATCTTATCTTAATCCTAACGTTCTTGTTTTCAAGGGCCAATCCTAAGCTCTGATGCCAACTATAACACCCTCCAAATCTGGGGTATAGATTTGGGGCATTATTAACAACAACTACAAACTAAACCTGCACAAGCGGAATATAAAAATAATAATTACCCTGAACTATTACTACTCAGGATCTTTTAAGGTTTGAGTTGAAAACAAGAACCATATACTACACTTTATTACAAACCCAAATAAAACAATCTGTCTTAAGAACTCTCTTTGTTACAAAACTTTATTCTATCTACATCCTCACCACACCACTTTTATTCAAACTACACAAAACTTTTATTCAACCCAACATTACTACTTATCCTGTTATACCTGATCTGGTAATTCAAAGCTCTCTTCGGGAATAGGAAGGAACACTCTTGGTATAAGAGGGTCCCGCTGCTTGACTCGCTTCTTGACTATGCGGGTCCTGATGGGTTTCATTATCTACCTTAACTGTAAAACAATAGGAACAAAAATAAAAAGGGATGAGCCAAAATTGCTCAACAAGCCTGCAACAATATATAGTATAAAGAGAGAGAAATAAGTGAACCAATAAGCTGCTAGTTTGAACAACCATCTGAATCTGTATAGGATAATAATTTGTCAACACTGGCGAGTGCCAAATGAATAAGACTGGAACAAGAACCAACATATGCACTATAACCCGCTGATCAGTCAGGATACAGTGCGGATCTATACCCAACTGCATAGACCCAACCAACATAAAGAGTACTCAGGCAACTGTGGCCTATTAAATAATGGTCTAGGTAAAACCCAGCCCGTATAGTAACCATCCAGTCCAAGGTATAGCATCCGGAATAATCAGAATACTTTTGATATATCCAAACACCAGGATATACCAGAGTATATGTAACAAGGGTAAAAGTATTGGAATATGAATAGGGGATTCAATAAATTGGGAGAAATCAAGAATCGAAATGAAATAGAAGCAAGCATTAATAATTGGGTAACAGTGTATATGAACAATAATTATCAAAGGTAACTGATATGAGAAAAGAATTATAATTCACTATTCTGAATTTAGAAAAGGGGAAAAACTTGCCTTGCGCGTACTTAACCTGGTTCAACTCACCGCCTTCTGTCCCTAGCTTGCTCTGCCTTGCTAACACTGAACCAATCATAGAAAGATAGTCATTTAGATAGCTTACTATATACGTGTATCTCGAATTGATATCACGTAACCTTATCAGTCTACCCATGCGTTTCTATCTGACTCGCATATATACACATATAATGATATAGCACGTAAGGTTCACATAACCATGTAAAGCACATAGCACATAAAGCACATAATTAATTTTTAGACTTATAATCATTTTTAGAATCGATTCTAGACTCATACTTATAGTAACTAACCCTATCTGCTTTTATTACAATTTTTCGGGATTTATTCGACTCGATTCTACCCCTAATAGAGCCAATGAACAATTAACTATCACCAAACCCCTCTCTTCCAGAATAAATTATAACTTACAAATATTTTTATTGGATTCGTTTCATTTTTCTGAGTCTAGGGGTCTCCGTTTTGCTCAATTCGGAACATACGCCTTGATTACATTTTTAAGTAATTTCTTAATAATTATTGTATTTTAAAATAATTAATCCCTAATTATTAGGATTTATTACTATTTATTACAAATTATTATTATTGACTCGATCAGATCGATTATTTACAAATAATCAATCGATTCAAATAACTGATACGCTATTTATCGAATAACTACTAATTACTCGAATTATAATCTACTCAACGATTAACTACTCGTACAAATACGAGCAACTCGCAATCCTCACATAACTATCGAACCATTACATTTTTATTATTGTACTTATACGATTCATTAATCAATTAATTATCGGTATTTAATCAACGATACAAATAATTATTACGACATTTCTCGAATAACTATCGCTCGAATGATAACTCTAATTATCGAATCACTACTCGTATGACTACGAGTTACTTGAAATATTAACTAATTATTAGATTATTAATCATATTATTTAATGATTTTTAATCCCTATTTATTAATTAATTACCTAATTATTAATTAATCACCTAATTATTAATTAATTAGATAACTAATAAATAATTAGATAAATAATTAAATAATTAAATTCGAATTTATAATTTAATAAAATAATTCAGAAATTATTAATACTATTTTTCAGAATTTAAAATAAATTTTTAATTAATTATTAGAATTATTAAAACTAATTTCTAATTTTTAGAAAAATAAAATAATATATAAAAATACAGAAACACAAAACAGAGTTCAGGGTTTGGGTTTTTAGGATCAAACCCGGGTCGTTTCTGGGTTGCAAACTGGGTCGAACCCGGGTTGCTCAAGAACACCGGCGGCCAAACCCAGAATCCGGCGCCGGCGTCTTTTCCGGTGAACCAACCACGACGAAACTCAGTTTTTCAGGCACGATTCTTCTGCGACTTCGTTTCCCCTTCGTTCTCAGGCCTCCCTTCGTCCTCCTTCCTCGTCGAACACCACTGGAGACGAAGAACAGCGGCGGCGGCGCCGCTTTTCCGACGACCACGAAACTGAAGCCAAATACTAAGAAACCGGTGATGTTCGACTCCAAAATCGACGATCTATACGTTCGTAATCATCAAAACATCAAACAACAACCAGAACTTCAAACCCGAATTCAAGAATTAAACCCGAAAATATAAAGTTAAAATCAAGTAATCCAACAACAAAAACATTTACATAATCAGAAACTACAGATCATAAGCTTTAAAACGAGTACTCACACGTTCGATTTGGACTCCGGAATCACGATCAAACTTAGCTTTGATTCTGCTGCCCTGTTCTTCACCAAACCCTAATCCCCTTTTCTCTTTATTTTTTTTTCTGATTTTTAATATTAATTAACTGAAAAATTAATGATAAATCTGGTATTTATATTTATGAAAATAATACCCCTAAATAAAATTAAGGGTCTAATTACACTCCTAATAAAAATATTTGGCCCCAATTTTTATAATTTTTGGGTATTAATATTATTGAATTTTTAAATATCCAATAAATACAAAATTAATGTCAAAAATTCCCAAAAATTATGAATATTACAAAAATATAAAGAAAAATGATATATGATAATTTCATGATCATATAAAAATAAAAATGTGATTTTTGTGGGGTTTTTGGTACCTGAAGGGGTCCGGAAAAGTCATTTTTCGCGAAAAAGGTAAATTTATAAAACGTCTAGGGGTTCAGAATTGTGATATGGTATAGGGTATTTTTAGCAAAATAGGGCCAATGATTTTGTTTGAAATACGGGCTTTTAAAACATAGTTTTGAGCTGTACGGGTTTTGATATAAAATATGTAACTTATAATAAAACACTCAATAAATATCCAAAACACGTTTGAATCAAAACAGACAACACGTAACACATAGCAGTTAGGGTTTAATGACTCAACACATTTAATCACATAATAATACACATAATTTATCTTTATTATGATATAATACAAGCGTAATTTCTCGGTCGTTACACCAGATACTAATATACCATAAAGAAAATTAACCAACAAAATCATTTAACTCTTTATTTAATCACATAAGTTATAATTACACCACAAAATTATACTTTATTCACTTAATCACGTCACGAAATTCCCAGTCGCTACAATCTACCCCCCTTAAAAGGATTCTGTCCCCAGAATCTAGTCTAAGTAAATAGATGGGGATACTTTTCTTGCATTTCACTCTCTAATTCCCAAGTTGACTCTTCTACTTTAGGATTTCTCCACAATACTCTAACTAGGGGTACAACTTTATTTCTGAGCGTCTTTTTTTTTTATCTAAGATTCGAACTGGTTGTTCCACATAAGACAAATCTTGTTATATTTCCACTGGTTCCAATTCGATCACATGGCTTGCATCAGCATTATATTTCTTTAGAAGAGAAACGTGAAACACGTTATGAAGATGTTGCATATGCGGAGGTAACGCTAATTCATAAGCCACTTTTCCAACTTGTCTAAGTACTTCAACTGGTCCAATATACCTGGGACTCAATTATCCTTTCTTTTCAAATCTAGATAAACCTTTCCACGGAGATATCTTTAACAACACTTTGTCTCCGGTTTCGAATTGCAAATCTTTCTGATCTCTATCCGCGTACTTCTTTTGTTGATCTTGAGCAGCAATTAGCCTTTTACGAATCACTTCCACTTTCTCTTTCATTTATTGAATTAGCTCTGGTCCAATTAATTTGCGCTCACCAACTTCATCCCAATATGTTAGGGATTTGCATTTTCATTCGTACAATACTTCATAAGGCGGCATGCCAATACTCGTGCGATAATTGTCGTTGTAGGAAAACTCAATCAATGGCCAATGATCATCCCAATTTCCTTTGATATCTATTGCACAGGTTCGCAGCATATCCTCGATCGTTTCAATTATCCTTTCACTTTGTCCGTCGGTCTGCGGATGATATCCCGTACTCATTTTCAGCTTAGTTCCCAAATGATCATGAAGTTGTAGCCAAAATCTCGAGTTAAATCTCGGATCTCGATCAGACATGATAGATACTGGAACTCCTTGACGCATCACAATCTCGTCCAAATACAATTTAACCAACTTTTCTAATGAAAATCTTTCGTTGATGGGAAAAAAATGTGCTGACTTCGTCAATCGATCAACTATTACCCAAATCGCATCATAATTGGACTTGGTCTTTGGCAAACCTATCATGAAATCCATCGCGATATGTTCCCATTTCCATTCAGGTATGTCCAGTGGTTGAAGCAATCCACTTGGTCGTTAATGTTCCACTTTTACTCTTTGGCACGTATAACATTTACTTATCCATTCCACAATTTCCTTTTTCATGTTTGGCCATCAATAACTCTCTTTTAAGTCCTTGTACATTTCGCACGTCTAGGGTGAATTGAAAATCTGGAGTTATGTGCCTCGTGCAAATTCTCATGCTTTAGCTCCACAATGTTAGGTATCCAAATGCGTGAGTTAACGCGATATATTCCTTTTTCATCCTTTTGAGCTTTAACTTCCTCTCCTGTCGACTTATCTTTCTCATGGTTCCTTACTTGCTCTTGACCACATCGAATCTTTTCCAAAATTTTTGGTTGAAATAACATTGCATACATGGCTCCTTTTCCTAACTCTGGAATCTGCACTTCTATCTCCAACTTTTCAAAATCCTTGATCAATTCTTCTAATGAAGTTAACATATTCAATCTTTATTTGTGGCTTAATGCATCTGCTATCATATTCGCCTTCCCAGGGTGATAACTTATCGTACAGTCGCTATCTTTGATCAATTCTAACCATCTCCCCTGTCTCATATTCAGCTCCTTCTGAGTAAAAATATACTTTAAACTCTTATGATCCATATAGATCTCACACTTTTCTCCATATAAGTAATGCCTCCAAATTTTAAGAGCAAACAAAATCGCTGCTAATTCCAAATCATGCGTAGGATATTTCTGTTCATGCTGCTTTAATTGCCTTGACGCATATGCTATTACTTTCCTGTGTTGCATTAACACACATCCTAGCCCTTTATACGAAGCATCGCTGAAGATCACAAACTCTCTTTTTCATCAGGTAATACTAGCATAGGAGCGGTTACCAACCTCTTCTTTAACTCTTGAAAACTTTCTTCACATTTATCATTCCATACAAACTTTTCATTCTTTCTTGTCAACCTAGTCAATGGGACAACAATCTTTGATAAATCTTGCAAAAACCTTCAATAGTATCCGGCTAATCCCAGAAAAATTCTGACTTCTGTAGGAGTCTTGGACCTTTCCCAATTCATCATAGCTTTTATCTTAGTTGGGTCCACTTTAATTCCTTCTCTATTGATTACATGTCCAAGAAACTGTACGTCCTTCAGCCAAAACTCACACTTTGAAAACTTGGCGTATAACTTTTCTTTCCTCAAGATCTCTAAAGAAATCCTCAAATGCTCCATATGGTCTTCCTCCGTCTTGGAGTATATCAAAATATCATCGATAAATACTATCACAAACTTATCCAAATACTGCTTGAACACTCTGTTCATAAGATCCATATATGCGGCCGATGCGTTCGTTAAACCAAATGCCATTACCAAAACTCATAATGTCCATATCTCGTTCGAAATGTTGTCTTGGGTATATCTTCCTCTTTAATTGTCAGCTGATGATACCCAGACCTCAAGTCAATCATGGAAAAACAAGTAGCTCCTTTTAACTGATCGAACAAGTCATCGATTCGCGGTAGAGGGTACTTATTCTTAATCGTCAACTTATTCAACTAACGATAATTAATGCACAACCTCATACTTTCGTCTTTCTTCTTCACAAATAACACTGGTGTACCCCACGGGGATAGACTTGGGCGTATGTTCTGCATATTTGTGTACTTGATGATTTCACAAACAAAACGCCTAAGTAGATTTTACATAGTGAAATAATGTAGCACTCGACGGATAAGAATTCTAGTCCCGACGGATAAATCTTTATAGTCCCGACGGATAATGATTTATTATCCATCGAGTGAGTAGCTTATGTAATAATGAGTCTGTAGCACATTTCTGCATACACCTTTGTATAGATTCTGTAGTAGCATATAAGTCATGTTGACTTTAACTGGATATGCAGAATAGGTTGATTAATTGTACATAGATGATTTCTTGTAATTCTGCATAAATGAATTGAAGTCAAGTGCCAAAATAGCTACCGATAGATGATTAACAAAGCCATCGACGGATGATCAAATATCTATCAATGGATTTTTTATATAGCAGTCGACGGATGATCAATGAAGCCATCAACGGATGATCATAAAGTCGACGGATGATCATGTACTCAATGGATAAAGAATTCAAATATCAGTTGACAGTGAGAACTAGTCACATGCGTCGAAGTGTATGCAAATGGAATGAGGAAGCCTATTAACTGGGTAATAGAGAACAAAGTAACAAAGCATTAGACCCGATAGTTTTTATAATGATCCTGTCTTTTGACTTTGTAATCTTGGTATTATATAAACCAAGAAGTAGTAAATAGAAACAAAGATCTGAGATACAAAAAGTGAGAAACATTTGTAAGCAGAATTATTAGCATTTCTCTGTATTCTCAGTAGTTCAAATTTGTAAGCAGCTGTGAGCATTCTTGCACACAGAGTTCTCTCGATATAATATATATCTCTGGTGGAATTGTTTAAATCCACCAGAAAGTTTTTAAAGACTCGTGTTTTTAATTACTTATGTTTTGATTCACTTAAGTTTTTATTCCGCATTGTGCTAATCAAAACACTTATATTTGTATTCGAGTTTGAACATTTTTATTTTAAGAAAAAGGTTCAAGAATTCCATTCAACCCCCTTCTGTAATTCTTGCTATATTGTTAAGGGAATAACAATTGGTATCAGAGCAAGCTCTTAATCAACAAAGAGTTTAAAGATCAAAACAATTCAGCAAGATGAACAAGAAGGATGTTGGAGTCAAGATTCCTTTTCTAGATAAAGATTATTACCATCATTGGAAGGTAAAGATGCATCTTCATATGCTTTCTCAAGATGAGGCCTATGCGGACTGCATAGAAAGAGGCCCTCATGTTCCAATGAGAGCTGCAACAGGAAACGAGCCATCAGTTCCCAAGCCAAGGCATGAATGGTCTGATCCTGACATTGAACAAGTCATGAAGGATAAAAAGGCCATGAATATTCTGTTTAATAGAGTTGATGCAGACATGTTTGACAACATTATCAACTGCAAAACTGCCAAGGAAGTCTGGGATACTATACAGATAATCTGTGATGGCACTGAGCAAGTTAGAGAAAATAAGATGCAGCTCTTGATTCAGCAATATGAGCATTTTCACAGTGAGGAAAGTGAGTCTCTCACTGACATTTTTAGTAGGTTTCAAAAACTACTAAATGCTCTTAAGTTGTATGAAAGAGTCTATCAGACTAAAGACTCTAATCTGAAATTCCTTAGATCTCTTCCAAAGGAATGGAAACCAATGACAGTCTCATTAAGAAACTCACAAGATTATAAGGAGTTTGCTTTGGAGAGACTGTATGGCATCCTGAAAACCTATGAGCTTGAAATAGAGCAGGATGAAAGGATAGAGAGAGGAAAGAAGAAAGGAGGATCCATTGCAGTAGTTGCTGAGTTGGAAAAGGAGAAGGAAGTGAAGATGGAAGCTGTTGAATCAACTTCAAAGGTCTGTGAGAACAAGGGCAAGGGGTTTGCAGTAGAAAGTGAAGATTCATTGAGCCAAGATTACATGGAGAACATTGATGAGCACCTAGCATTTCTTTCCAGGAGATTTTCCAAGCTCAAGTTCAAGAAGAACTTTGGAGCAGCCAAGCCAAATAGAAACATGGTGGATAAGTCAAAATTCAAATGTTTCAAATGTGGCTTGGCAGGGCATTCTGCCAATGAGTGTAGAAAGTCAGATTCCAGTAAGAAAAAGTTTGAGTCTGTGGATTATAAGCAAAAATACTTTGATCTACTCAAACAAAAGGAAAGGGATTTTATTACACAAGAAAATGACTGGGCAGTAGATGGTCTGGATGAAGATGAAGATGTCAGCTATGTCAATCTAGCCCTAATGGCCAAGTCTGATGAAACAGAGACAAGTTCCTCAAGCAATCAGGTAATTACCATAAACCTTGCACATTTATCTAAGGCTGAGTGTAATGATGCCATAAATGACATGTCTACAGAGTTATATCACTTGCGTGTTACACTTAAGTCTCTTACTAAAGAAAATGCTAAAATAAAAAAAAACAATCTGTATTTAAGTGAGAGGAATAATGTGCTTGAGTCTCAGTTTATTGATTTTGAGAAATTAAGAATTGAGTGTAAGATTGCTAAGGAGGAATTAATTGAGTCCTTAAAAAAGGAAGAAATTTTAAAGAAGCAGCTCGAGCGTGAACAAGAGGTGATTAAAGCTTGGAAAACATCCAGGGATGTCCATGCTCAAATCACCAAAGTTTAAGGAATCGAGTCTTTCTGTGATGAAGCCTGGAAAAAGAACAAAGAGAAACTAGAACCTAATTTGGTAGATGGACTGCTAACAGATGTAGACTCGACGGATGATGAGGACTATCCGTCGGATAACAAAAAGTGTTATCCGTCGAATGATGAAAATCCTCATCCGTCAGCTGTGAGCAAGCCCATTAGCAAAGCCAAACTAATTAAGTTGAATGAGAAGTATGGGTCTGTTTCCAAGAACTTTGTTTCAGGAGAGTCAAGTCAAGTTAAGAAAGGGAAAAAGGCTAATGTTGGTCACATGACTATCAAACAGTTAAGTGACAGACTTGAGAAAATTGAGGTAAAAACATAGACTAAAAGGAAAAACAATAGGAATGGTAAAGTAGGGATTAACTAACACAATAACTACACACCTGATAAATATGCTCCTAGAAAAATCTGTGTCAAGTGTGGTAGTGTAAATCATTTATCTGTTAATTGCAAATCTACCAGGCCTACTCCCATGTCTGTTCAGTCTCAATTTCCTAACATGAATGACATGCCTCTCATGCCTGTTAATGCTATGCCTACACAGAACATGAATGCACAGTTTGCTAATATGCCATTTGCACCTAATCCTTATTATACTGCATATAGTATGCCACAAATGCCATTTAGCATGCCTTACTGGAATAACATGTTTACACCAAGCATGCCATTTCGTGTTAGTCATAATATGCATGATAATTCTGTTGCAATGAATGGTTTCAAAGGTCCAACCCAAATGACTAAGGATGAATCTGAAATTCCTAAGTCAAATGAGACAAGACCTAAGAAACAGAAAAAGAAAGCTAACAAGGCAGAACCCAAGGAAACTTGGGTACCAAAATCAACTTGATTTGATTTTGATGTGTGCAGGGAAACAAAAGGAATCTTTGGTACTTGGATAGTGGTTGTTCAAGACACATGACTGGTAATTCTACCATGCTCACAGAATTTAAGGAGAGAGTTGGCCCAAGTATTACTTTTGGAGATGACAGCAAGGGTTATACTGTGGGATATGGCTTGATTTCAAAGGACAATGTCATCATTGAGGAGGTTGCATTAGTGGATGGTCACAAACACAATCTGTTGAGTATCAGCCAGCTTTGTGACAAAGGCAATTCAGTAACCTTCAACTCAGAAGCCTGTGTTGTGACTAATAAAAGAAGCAACAAAGTGGTACTCACTGGTGTGAGAAAAGGAAATGTGTATCTAGCTGATTTTAATTCATCCAAAGCAGAGTCTGTAACTTGTCTTCTCAGTAAAGCAAGTCAGGATGAAAGTTGGCTATGGCACAAGAAGCTATCCCATTTAAACTTCAAGACCATGAATGAGCTGGTAAAGAAAGAACTGGTAAGAGGTATTCCTCTAGTGGAGTTTTCAAAGGATGGATTGTATGATGCTGCCAAAAAGGGAAGCAGATCAAAGCATCATTCAGGAAGAAACTTGATTCAATAATTGAAGAGCCTTTGCAACTGCTTCACATGGATTTGTTTGGACCAGTCAATGTATTGTCCATCTCAAGGAAAAGATTTTGCCTAGTAATTGTAGATGGTTTCTCAAAGTTCTCTTGGACATATTTCCTAAAGTCTAAATATGAAGCTAGTGAAATCATCATCAATCACATAAGGCAAGTCAATAATCATCCTGATTTGAAAGTTAGAAGAATCAGGAGTGACAATGGAACTGAGTTCAAGAATTCTGTCATGAGAGCGTTTTGTGAGGAAAAAGGGATTCTGCATGAGTTTTCAGCAGCAAGGACTCCACAACAGAATGGAGTAGTGGAAAGGAAGAACAAATCACTTATTGAAACTGCAAGGACAATGCTTGAAGAATCTAAACTACCAACATATTTCTGGGATGAAGCTGTAAATACAGCATGCTACACTCAGAACATTTCTCTGGTTAATCAAGCAAGATGCATGACTCCCTATCAATTGTTCAAGAACAAGAAGCCAACTCTAAACTTTCTTCATGTCTTTGGCTGCAAATGCTATATCCTGAGAAATCAAACTGATCAAAATGGGAAGTTTGATGCTAAAGCAGATGAAGGAATTTTTGTTGGATATGCTGTTGGTAAAGCATATAGAGTCTACAATCTAAGAACCAACATTGTTGTGGAATCTATATATGTTATGTTTGATGATAAAAAAGATTGAAGGACTGAAAGATGGAGATTACCATGAGAGCCTCAAATTCGACAATGTGGAGATGGTTAGTGATGACAGTGATGACGAAAGTGATCAAGAGAATGTATCTAAGGATAATGCAGATAAATCTACCACTAATGAAGTACAAAACTCAACATATGTCGAGTTTCACAATGCTTCATCCGTCGGAAGGCAATTTGCGTTATCCGTCGGGAGACAACCTGCTTCATCCGTCGGTACTCAAAATTCACCATCCGTCGGGTTATCAAAAGGTGCAGGATGTCAAGACAGATCACCTACAGAAAGTTCCCCTTTCTCAAATCAAAGATTCACAAACTTAGGGGGAGTTTCAATTAGTCAAAACTCAATTACACATCAAGACAACAATGAGGTCTCTTCATCTAGAGCTAATCTACCTCAACAAAGGAAATGGACAAAAGATCACCCCTTTGAGCTTATCATTGGTGATGTTTCTTCTAGAGTTCAAACAAGAAGAGCAACTCAGGAAGAATGTCTATACATCAGCTTTCTGTCAAAGGAAGAACCAAAGAAGGTAGAAGAAGCTTTATTGGATCCTGATTGGATTTTAGCTATGCAGGAGGAGCTAAACCAATTTGAAAGGAATAATGTATGGAAGCTGGTACCCAAGCCTAAAGAAAAGAATCCAATAGACACCAAGTTGGTATTCAGAAACAAGATGGATGAAAATGGCATAGTAGTCAGGAACAAAGCTAGATTGGTTGCTAAGGGCTATTGTCAGCAAGAAGGAATTGATTTTGATGAAACATTTGCTCCTGTTGCAAGACTTGAAGCCATCAGAATCTTCTTAGCCTATGCAGCCCATACCAATTTCAAGGTCTATCAAATGGATGTCAAAAGTGCCTTTCTGAATGGAGAATTGGAGGAAGAAGTATATGTCAGTCAACCTCCTGGTTTTGAAGATCCAAATTTTCCAGAATATGTCTATTATCTTCTGAAAGCACTTTATGGACTGAAGCAAGCACCTAGAGCCTGGTATGACACTTTATCAAAGTTCCTTTTGGAAAATCACTTCACAAGAGGTACTGTAGATAAAACCTTATTTTTCAGAAATGTTAATGGCTCTAGTATACTTGTTCAAATTTATGTGGATGATATTATTTTTGGCTCTACAGATGAGAAACTTTGCAAAAAGTTTGCCAAATTGATGTAAAGTAAGTATGAAATGAGTGTGATGGGAGAACTAACTTACTTTCTTGGTTTACAAGTTAAGCAAGTTAGTGATGGAATATTCATTAGTCAAACTAAATATATTTTTGAACTTTTAAAGAAGTTTGATCTAATGGATTGCACATCTTCAAAAACTCCCATGGCCACAGCAACTAAGCTTGAATTAAACACTACTGAAAAGTCTGTGGATATTTCAAGTTATAGGGGCATGGTTGGCTCACTTCTGTACTTAACAGCTAGTAGGCCAGATATAATGTTTGCTACTTTTTTATGTGCTAGATTTCAGGCTGATCCTAGAGAATCTCACTTAATAGCTATTAAGAGAACTTTCAGATATCTCAAGGGAACACCAAACCTTGGCATTTGGTACCCTAGAGATTCTGGTTTTGATCTAACTGGTTATTCAGATGCAGATTATGCAGGTTGTAGAATTGATAGAAAGAGTACAACAGGAACCTGTCAATTCCTAGGAAACAAGCTTGTGTCCTGGTTCAGTAAAAAGCAAAACTCAGTTTCTACTTCTACAGCTAAAGCTGAATATATTGCTGCTGGAAGTTGCTGTGCACATATTTTATAGATGAAAAATCAATTGCTGGACTATGGTTTGCAAGTTGAGAGGATTCCAATTTTCTGTGATAACACAAGTGCAATTTCCATCACTGAAAATCCAGTGCAACATTCAAGGAAAAAGCACATAGATATCATTCAAGTGCAATTGCCATCACTGGAATATCTTATGTCTCGACGGATAACAGTTTATCCTCATCCGTCGAATTGTCTTAATCTCAGCCGTTAATTCCCTGTACATTATCCATCGAGTATACTTACAGTCTGTAAGCATAACACGACGAATAATGGGTGGAATTTTTACAGTTTATTTTTAAACGGCTATTTTAGGCAATTTCTATTGGTTAATTTACTTTACTTTATTATTTTTATCAGTTATTTTTGAGATAGTATAAAATCTTATTTCATTGCAATTATTTTCTTTTATCATTCTCAAATTCAACTGCTCTAATTTCATTCTCTCTCAAGCAATTATTCTCCTTCTCTTCAAGCTTTCATTCTCTAACAATGACACCTGTAGTAAAGATTATGTCTCAAACTGGGTTCATTTATGAGAAGAACAATTTCACTGCATTGGTCAATAAGGGTATTCAGCAATCAGAGGACTACCACAAGATGATTGACTTTGTGAAGAATTGCAAGCTCAATTACGCCATGCTGGAATCACCCACAATCTTCTGTGAAGTTGTTGAAGAGATGTGGACCACTTCTATCTACAACTCTACTGACAAGACCGTCACTCTAACCATCAAAGGTAAAGAATTTTGTATCAATAGTGATGTGATAAAAGCATATTTCAAAATTCCTGATAACAATGTGACTTCACCACACAATGACACTGATATTATCAATATGCTTAATTCCATGCATTATGCACTTCCTACTTCTAAACTGAGTGATATTAGGAGAATGGGTCTTAGGAAGGAGTGGAGTTTCATGTGTGATATAGTTACTAAGGTTTTCTCTGGAAAAATCCGTAATTTTGATTCAGTGAATATTTCCATGTTTAACATGCTATACATGCTAGTTACTGATAAATTTTACAATTTCAGTGACCTTGTCCTATTTGAGTTAGGTTTTAAATTGGGTGAGTTAGCTAAAAGAGGTAAAAATGTGTATTATGCTAGATTTGTCATGTTATTGGCTAACCACCTCTGTGAAGAGATTATGCTTGAGAACCCTAATAACAAACTGGATTGTTGGGCTCAAGAGAGAAGACTCATTGCAGATTTGAACAGGGCCAATCATCACAAGGATGTGCCAATGTTCTACTTTCCTGTAATGCAGGCACCTCAGGTAAGTGAGGTAAGTTCATCCATCCCTACAACTATTCCAACCTCCACAATTTCTTTGAGTTCAGGAGTAGCTATGGCAACTGTACCAATGACCAAACAGTTGCCTACCAAAGCTTCCAAACCTACTACTATTTCCAAATCCAAATCAAAGAAAACCCCCTCTGCTATCTCTCAAAAGATACTAGTTGAAAAATCCACCAAAGCCAAAGTGGGGAGTGTGAAGGAGGGTAAGTTAGGTGAGGGAAGGGGTGAACATCAAAAAACCCCAAGAATAAGGTTGGAGAGTTGAGTGAATCCCAGCCTAGCCACACTGCAGTTTCCCAATAAACTGTAGTGCTTAAAAAGAATAAAAGCTCACTTCTAGCTGCATCCTCCCAAAGGATGTAGTTATTGAACAAAGCTCTCAACCAAGAGCACAGACCAAGAGGGTTAGGGACACAAGCTCACCCCAAACTTATACAAGAAAGAAGAAATCTAAAACCTCTGGGGATGCACAGGATACACACACAGTGCAAACTGGTGCTAAAGACACAGTCCCTGCACTCTCTCAAATTCAGTTTGATGTGGCTCCAATAAATGTGGAGTCACGGCCAAAATCTCTAGTTATAGAAGCACCCCAAACACCATACTCACCAACAAATTCTCTGGATGTGGATATGATAAACACATCAATTCCTGATTCCCCTTCTTTAACTCTGTTGGGGAAGCTAAAATCTAGTATAAGTGAGCATCATCTTTTAGATGATTTGTTGGCTCACTTGCCAATTCTTTCAGAAACTGTTGTGACATCTGTGTCCCAAATATCTTCAATCAGCACAGAGTCAACAATTGTTTCTCTTCCCAACTCATTCATTTCTACTCTCTCGACGGATATTGCTCATCCGTCGAGTAGTGATTGTATCCCGATGGATAAGCCTAACAGCAGTTATCCATCGGATAGCATTACCACTCACTCGATGGATATCACTCATCCGTCAAGTATCTCTGCACAACTTCAAACTTCAATTATTTCAAGTGCAGAAGATTTAGTGGTTGTACAGTCACTCTTAGGATTGAGAGAGGAGAGTGTCTTGAGTGAGAGGCTGGGTTGTTCCCAGGTAAAAGGAGAGGAAATGAGTGAAAATCTGTAATTTATTTCTTCAAGATTGACAAAAGGGAGTGAGAGGAGTCACACCTTAGTAGGTGAAGGTGAGGGTGTGAGGGTGGGGAGCCAGGGTGAGACCCTGATACAACAAAAGAGAGAACATGAGAGAAAAGCAGGTACAAAGGGTATAAGGGTGGATCCAGCCATTGCTCATGAGTCAATGATTGTGGATGATGCTGAAAAGGAAAGACAATTTCAGCAACATTACAAAGCTGTAATTGATAACATTTCCTTGGATGCTGACACTTTTACTCATCCTGTGTCGGCCTATCAACTGTTGGCTGCTCAGGGCAATTAGGAGGCAGAAAAGACTTTGAATCTGGTGCATACTTCAGAATCTCTACAAAGGGCTAAAGCTATTATCAATTTAATGGCTCCTACAGCTGGTGAGCCATCTGAAGAATTTGGAGTAATTCTAATGATGATGACTCTATTTTATTTGATGGAAGCATGAACTTAGGGGGAGATGAAGGCCCAAGTTCTATTCCAGATTTATCTGAATGGGCCTTGACAAAGGAGTCTACACCAGGACAATTTAATGTCTCCTTGGTCAAACAAATCATGTCTATCCAAAAGGCCATTCAGAAGAGCTCAAATGCTGGTACCAAGGCTATTCTTCAAGCTCACCTAGATTCTCTACATCTCATGAAGCTACAGCAGTTAAGACAGAATCTGAGTGTGGATGAACTCAAAAAGGATATAGCTGACTTGAAGACCTACAATTCTGAGAAGCTGGATTCATTCATGCCATATGGTACCATGAGGATCTATTACTGAGACTGAGAAAAGAATCAGATGCTGAAAAGAGGCTGACCAAATTAGAAAACAGAGTTCAAGGTATTGAAAACTATGTGGTCACCATTCTTCAAAATCAACAGTCTCAGACCAGTCTTCTCATGCAACTGGCTAAAGCACAAGGCCTGACTCCTCAACTTGATGATAACAAAAAGGGGGAGAAAGGACCAAATGAGGGGGAGAAACTTCAAATACAAATCAGCAAAGTAATTGTGTCCTCAATTACTGTCTCAAAGCCACCAGTTGCAGATGGTATAGATCTGATTCAGGCAACAACAGCCAACTTGAAAGTTGCTGAGAAATAATAGTTGAGTTTGGTCAACTGGAAGAAGATTGATGAGGAGATACAGAAAAAGTTTGAACTTGTCAAGGAGCCAGTTAAGTCAACCATCCATCACTCTCAAGTCAAGCAAATCAGTGTGAATGAGATGAGCATGAACTATCTGGAAAGAGGACAATCTTCCTGCATCAAGTCTCCAAAGGCTGAAATAAATCTCAAACCAAGGGCAAACTACCCAAAATCATCCTTGAAGAACCCCTTGGACAGTGTGTATGAGACACCCAAGCCTGATGAGAAGAAGATTCTGTCAAGATCAATTGTTTTCTATAAAGATCCAACTGATTCAGCTTCAAAAAGGAGAATTGCTAAGATATTCAGAAATGGAAAGGAAATTTGTGTGGTAGCTGGACATCCTCAATTTGCTCAAGCAAAGAGAGAAGAAAAATCCAGATTAAAACAGGAAAAGAAGCAAGTTGTTCTAGATGCAAAGAAGGCTAAATAAAAGAAAGAGTAGATTGCTATCTTGGCCAAGCTACAAGCTGTGAATTCATCACAACAAATTCCCTCTCAACCATCTGAAGCTACTTAATCAAGGAAACAAGTTGAAGAACAGAAGAAATCTCCAAGAAAGAAAGAATTGGCTAAAAGAACAAAAAGGAAACTGGATATTGTTGACAAGGAACTGGGAGATCAATTTCCTAAGGAACCCACACCAGCTACAACTCAAGCATCAAAGCCCTCTGTGGTATTTGAAGATATAAGGGTAGTGGATCCCTACAGAAACATTCATGGTGAACCTATTGTGCCCAAGGATGAGCCAATAGAATGGGACAACATACCAATTCCTGACTTCAGTCTACCAATCCTTAACAAGCCAAAAAGGACAAAGTCAAGGGTAGTCAAGAAAGTGAAACTGTCACCCCTCAAATCCAAATCTGTAGTCAAAGCTCAGCCCAAAGTCAATAAGGGAGACTACTTGTACTTGTGTGACATCAAATAATTTTCTGATCTAAACCTCTATCTGGATGAACTAGATGAAGTGATGGGAATTGATGCATATAGAAACCTACCTGAAAGGTTAGTGTTCAAGTACAAAGGAGGAAAGGAGATTCAGTGGCCACTTCACAGGATTCTTCAAGAGAGCCAAGCTGTATTGATTAAAGTTTATTCATCCTTCAAGAAGAACTTTGGGTTCAATGTCACTGCAAGAAGACTAGTATTGAAGAAGATTGAAGAACTAAGGAGTGTTAGAGCTAAAGATGCACTCCCAAAAACTCTAATCATCTAAGGCCCTACTGGCTGATGGAGTTCATGGATGATAAAGGTGTGAGAAGATTCTTCAGATTAGAAGACCAACTGAGCATCTCCAGCAATGAGACTCTCTTGGAAATGCAAGAAAAGCTAAATCTCTCAGAATCTGATGAACTGGAATTCCACAGGCAGCTCCAAAATCAGATTGATGAAAACAACAGAAAGCTTGGAAGAAGATCCAGACCTTCAAGGAACTAGATAAATCTGCTCAGGCTAGAGGAGCATCTTGAAAATGACTGTGAGCCAAACTTTGTACATTTTGATTATTTGAAGCACTTTCAGTATTATCTATTTTTCTTTAAAGCTGTATGTTTAGGATGTTTTGTTATCATCAAATATCTCTTAATTTATGGCTACAAGTCCAGTAGACATAAATTGGGGGAGATTGTAGTGCATATGTTGTGTACTTGATGATTTCACAAACAAAACGCCTAAGTAGATTTTACTTAGTGAAATAATGTAGCACTCGACAGATAAGAATTCTAGTCCCGACGGATAAATCCTTATAGTCCCGAAGGATAATGATTTATTATCCATCGAGTGAGTAGCTTATGTAATAATGAGTCTGTAGCACATTTCTGCATACACCTTTGTATAGATTCTGTAGTAGCATATAAGTCATGTTGACTTTAACTAGATATGCAGAATAGGTTGATTAATTGTATATAGATGATGTCTTGTAATTTTGCATAAATGAATTGAAGTCAAGTGTCAAAATAGCTACCGACGGATGATTAACAAAGCCATCGACGGATGATCAAATGGCTATCAACGGATGTTTTATATAGCAGTCGACAGATGATAAATGAAGCCATCAATGGATGATCATAAAATCGACGGATGATCATGTACTCAACGGATAAAGAATTCAAATATCAGTTGACAGTGATAACTGGTCACATGCGTCGAAGTGTATACAAATGGAATGAGGAAGCCTATTAACTGGGTAATAGAGAATAAAGTAACAAAGCATTAGACCCGATAGTTTTTATAATGATCTTGTCTTTTGATTTTGTAATCTTGGTATTATATAAACCAAGAAGTAGCAAATAGAAACAAAGATCTGAGATGCAAAAAGTGAGAAACATTTGTAAGCAGAATTATTAGCATTTCTCTGTATTCTCAGTAGTTCAAATTTGTAAGCAGCTGTGAGCATTCTTGCATACAGAGTTCTCTCGATATAATATATATCTCTGGTGGAATTGTTTAAATCCACCAGAAAGTTTTTAAAGACTCGTGTTTTTAATTACTTATGTTTTGATTCACTTAAGTTTTTATTCCGCATTGTGCTAATCAAAACACTTATATTTGTATTCGAGTTTGAACATTTTTATTTTAAGAAAAAGGTTCAAGAATTCCATTCAACCCCCCTTCTGTAATTCTTGCTATATTGTTAAGGGAATAACAGCATATTACTCATTTATCCAACAATTCTTGCAACAGCGTTGCTAATTCCTTCATCTCCACTGGTGTCATACGATAGGGTGCCTCTGACACTAGTTCCCTTCCAGGAGCCAAATCAATCGTGAACTCGATCTATCGATCTGGAGGAAGTCCAGGTAATTCATCTGGACACACATTAGGAAAATCTCATACTATCGGAATATCTTCAATCCTTACGGATTCTCTCTCTATATCCTTGACATGAGCCAAATAAGCTTCGCATCCTTGACATAACAATCTCCTCGTCGAAATAGCCGTTAGAAATTTCTTCTCTTGAGTTTTTCCCTTGAATATCACTTTGATACCATCCTTGGTCTTTAACTTCACCTTCTTACTTTTATACTCTATTTGCGCCTCGTAGTTTGACAACCAATCCATTCCTAATATAACGTCAAGTTCTTTGGCGCCCTCCAAACCCGGGTCAGAAGTTTGGGGTCCACACACACACCATATTTATAACCTACTTATAATAATAATAAAGATGATAATAACATGTTGTGACCCTACTTACCAACTACCATGGACTACAACAGGTTAAAGTATGTACACAAGCCACACACACACTTTATATTACAAACGTCCAAATCCCAACTATTCAAACTCAAAACTGAATATTAAACATTATTACAACTTTTATAAACTTAAACTATCTCAAAAGTTGTCCGCTAGCTTAACTCGATCAACCTGGACCCCTAGCTCTCGCACTTGATCGGGGATCCTCGCTACCAACTGGTTCCTTCTTAACTGGAAAAGAACATAAAAAATACCGCACAAATGAGCTAAATAGCTCAGCAAGTCACAATGACAAGACTAAGAATAATGATCATCAAGTGAAAAGGATTAAGATATCAAGTGAACAATGATTAATGATTTAGAATTGGATATTATATTTTTATTTTAAAAACCAAGGTTAGGATGTTGATCAGTCACACACTAACCCCGAGCAAGGCACACAGCTCTGCTCTAATTACTGGATCCAAGGCACACATTGGCTTAACTTGACCACCAATCTGGTGTGACCACGAATTTGGTCAACAATTTTATAAAAAAATCCAATTCTAATATAATAAAAGAATAAACAATGTAAAGCAATAAACAAAATCATAAGCAACATTTGATATTCAATAATGAAATGGTTCCAATCTTCACAAAGGTTCAATATGTCAATTTCAAAGAATAGCTGTTAGGTAGTGAAAGAATTGGATAACAAATGAATCAAAGTTTCAAGGTTGCAAGGATTTGGTCTTTCAAAGCACAAGGTGCAATGGTTTGAATATATAAGTCATTTGACTCAGTGGCTGGTATTTAGTTTGTATGTATTTATGGAGTAGTGTCGTATATCTGTGGTTCGTATTCGGGTATACAACAATCAATTGTTCAGAAAGAATAAGATTTACGGCTCAAAGATCAAAAACTGGAATCAAGGTTTAGGGTTCAGTGCTTCAAAGCACTTGCAATATAGAACAGTATTATCAATCATCAACAATATATCTCGAGAAAGTTCAGAACACTTGCCTAATATTAGCTTGCTATACTTCTCTAACTTCCAATCACAATCTCCTACTCCTCGACTATCTGTTTCCCTTTCCTACGCCTTGCCTCTTTAGCTCACATATCATAAACATCTATCAATACTCAACTCATACGATTCTATTTGGTATACACTTCTATCTACCCTTTGTTTTACCCAAATCCGACTAACGGATTGAAAGTTATGTTATAAACAAGTAAACACTGACCATATAGACCAATAGTCAAACAACAAGTCACATATAACACGTAACACATCAAAAAATCAATGACATATCATTTAAAAAGGAGTCTCGGGTCATAAACAGGCTTTCGGGTATTTAATATGATTTTTAAAACATTTTTCGGAATTAAAACGGGTTGTTGGATCAATTTTAAAGCAATAAACAAGGTTCAGTTGGCCACATCAGGCTTCAAAATAATTTTCTAATAATTATCGAGCCTTGAAAATAATTTAAAATAATATTTATTAACTAAAATTAATTAACTATAAATTCATATTTATTTTTGAATTAAAAATAATTTTTGGAATTAAAATAATAATTTTTGGAATGTTCAGAAATTAAAAATGATTTTTTATAATTAAAATAAATAGGAAATATGATTTTTAAATAATTTATAAACAGAAATCCTATTTTTGCAAACTTTGCAAACTACAGGGACTAAACTTCATGGTCCACAAAAGTTCAGGGACTAAACTGCAATTTTGTAGTTCAGTCGCTGGAAAATTACGGGGATGGCCGGAGATAACGTTCCCGGCATCCTCACACCACCATCTCCTCCAGATTACATCTTCTAAACACCAGGAATTTAACCATGCAATCAAAACACATCAATAACCCCTCGGTTGGCCGAAAATTGGCCGAGAAGTTCGCCGATTTCCGGCGACCCGACGTAAACTTCAAAACACAACTCCCTTCGATTTAGGGATCCTCTGTTAACGAGCTATATACCAATCGATTGCAAATTTCATAAGGAACACAACCCACTATATTTCAACAGCTAATAACCCCTAGAACAAAAAGCCCTAATTTTTAATTAAGAACATTCATACGGGTTATAAACCCTAATTTTAAAATTCAAAAATTAAACTCAATTTTGAACATGTTATTGAACTCCAAATCAGTCATATGACATATGAAAATCATCAGGAGAACAAGCTCTACAACAAGCAAGCATCAAATCATTCAAACAATCATCGTACAAAAATTCATTTTTTTAATCAAAATAATTCGAAAATAAATAAAATTACAGAAAATAAACCTTTGATTCTGCAGTGTTATGAAGCACAGATTCTGATAGTATATTTCAAGAGCTTTGATTTGAGTACTCGAGCTTCACCAACGGATTCCGGTAACACCTTGGAATTGAGGTTTGATTCTCGGTAGGTTTTATGAAATTAGGGTTTTTCTCTGGAAAATTCTATAATTACTGTTTGCAAATGATTTTCGGTACGAAATAAAATACGGTAAAGGCTATTTATAATTACGGGAAATTAGTATCCAGTTGGATCATTCCGGATACAAAATGATACATTTATTTATAAAAACAGATCCAAACGGTACCGGTTTTCAGGATAATTATCCAAATCAGTACAATTTATACTGCGGTCTTGGTCTCAGCGCCTGGTTACACATTTTACGAGGTGATAATTGTAATAGTTTAATAAAAAGATCCTGTTTATCAAAAATACGAGTTTTATTGATTTACCGAAATGAATAATATATCGAAAATATTACGCCGGGACCCGCACAGGACAAATCGTATGCGGGATCGAAAAAGTTGGAACATGTAAAATGCTCGAAATATTACAATTAGGTTAGGAAGGAGTTCTCGGAAGAGTTTCGGGTTATAAAAACGTAAAAACGGGTGACGTCGGTTGGTTCCCGATTATATAAAATAGTTTATAGATACTCGGAAAAAGATTTTATAAAATCCATAAATTTCCTATAAAATCATAAATCAACATAAAAATAAATAGGAATATATGACAATTATCTATATTTTATTTTGGACATATAAAAATTAAAATACTCAATTGATATTATTTTAAACATCCAAATACATATACCACTTAACAATTAATTCACAAAATAAATACTTACCATGCATAATATTTATTTATTAGCAAAAATAATTACACGATATGTCCCAAATATTACAAGTTCTCCTAACTTAAACGGTATTAAGTCAGCAGAAAAGTGCCGACCTTCTATAACCACATCGCAATCGGGACAAACCCTAATAACAATGACTTTCTCTTGATTTGTTACCTCTATAATCAAGTTGGGTTCAAGAGGGTACGCAACACATTTTAATCTATCAAGAATACTTTCAGAAATAAAGGATTTAGTTGCTCCATAATCCATTAATACTTTTAATTCTACTGAGTTTATAATAAGCATACCCGCCACCACATCCACATCTTACACCGCATCTTTCATTGTCATGTTAAAGGTTCTAGCTTTGGGTTGAGCTGTTGGTGCTGGGAGAAGCGGTGGTCCAGCAATCCTAAGAACATTTGCCTTTTGAACAGGCTCCTTGCAGTCTCTTTCCATATAGCCCACTTTTCCACACTTAAAACAGGTTAATTCAGGCTTATTTGCTCCACTTGGGCACTCCGACGAATAATGCCCTTTCTGATTACACCTAAAATAAGTCACATTGTTGGTGAGACTGCGTAGCTGTATGAACAGTTACGTGATAACTTAACACGATAACAACACTATAACAGGACAAGTTAATAATACTACGTCTACACAAGAAATCAGGGCGAATGTAGACAAGGCAAATACAAAGAATCAGAAGATTAGAAGAAGGCCTGAAGTCTCTCTACAGGTCACTAAAAGAAGTTCATTAATATGATCATGCCTAGTGAAGAACAAAGGTTAAAGACTTTCGGGGTTTCAGAAATGTTGAAAATTCAGTATACAAGTGCTACCGGAAGATTTCAGTGTATTGGCATTGATTGAAGATAGAAAGTGTTCGAAGTATAGGAATCTGAAGAATTGAAGACAGGGTATAGACAGAGGTTAATGAAGACGTTGTCTAAAGTACCATAAAGGATTTCAGTGAAAGTACAGTTGTTTATTGACAGTTAGTGTCTCAAGCGATAAAGTTGTTGCAAGCTTAACAATCTAATCAAAGCTATAATACGAAGACCTGAATCGGGGTTAGTCTTCTGTGAACCAGACCAGTTGCACTAGGCGTTAACAGCTCATGAAAGGAATCTGGGTATTATTTATAGAAGAATTGTTAAGTTAGGGAACGTACTTGGATTGAACATTTATCTTTTAAAGTATGAGAAGTGGTGCGCGGGGTATACAGCTAAACAGCTCAAGGGACTGGCGAAACTCAAAGTTTAATTGGTAAATTAAATAAATTTATTTAGTGGACTTTAATATAATTTATATAATAAACTTAAAATGATTTATCTTATAAACTTTAAATAAGTTTATTTTTTAAATCTAAATTAGTTTATTTATATAAGTTATATTTAAAGTTTATTTTATAAATTAAATTTAGTTACAATTTAAACTTAAAAAAAAGGAAAAAGTGAAAAGGAAAAAGGAAAAAGGAAAAGGAAAAAGAAAAAGAAAAAGGAAATAAAATAAATAAAACAAATGTAGAAGGAATTAGTCTGTTTGTTTTGGTTTACTAGTATACTAGTAACCCCTGTGGTCGCCACAGGGCTGTTAATATATTAAGTAATCAAATCTTGTGGTACTAGTTTACTGGTCGCCAGATAATATCCCTCTCACCTAGTGTCACCACAGAGCAGAGCTACAATTGGAGTCGCCACACAAATACACAGGCAAATAATTTTACCTGTCGCCACAAAATCTTCAGCCACACATTTTATTGGATAAACTCTACACTTTGCAGTAGAAGATAAAGAACCATTCATTTTTTGGATATTCATTTATGTTCATCTTCTCTCCCAAAAGAGAAGTGAAAATGGCAGCAATGATTTACAGAGAAATTCAAGCTTCTTGAATATCCGTTTAACTTCTCACCGGAGTAACGTTATAATGCCCGATTTAACTCTTGTATATTCTTAGGGGCATTATAATCGTTACCCGATAATTAAATCCTTAGACAAACAAAAGTTAGATTATTGTATAGGATTTGATTTGTAAATCTTTGTAGTAGCTAGGAACTTTGTTGTTCTTAGATTGTAGCCGGTTAATTTATTTACCGGAGTGTAGCAACACCCTCGAGAATTTATATACAAATATATATTTTCCAGAATATCTTGTGTTCTTTGTTTTTTTCGTTCCAAACACTATTACTCTCAAGAGCACGAAACCACTAATCGAGCACTAAATATTATATCCGCTAAAGATTTGAAATAATTTTTAATTTAGTGATTATCTTATTCAACCCCCTTCTTCGATAATTCGGGACCTAACAATTGGTATCAAAACTGATTGATTGATATACAAATCAGGATCCTTAAAAATAATTTATTTTATTAATTTTTCATTTACATAAATTTATTTGGTAAATTTGATTTAGAAAATTTATTTTATAAATATAATTTAAATAATTTTATTATGAACTTAATTTAAATAAATTTATTTTATAAATTTAACTAAATTAATTTATTATTTAAATTTTAGTAAATAAAGTTTTTTATTTAAATTTATTTTTTATTTTTTCTTTCGGGTGTATTTTTGTGCTACCAGTTTTTCAGAATTATTGTTGCTACCTGTTTTGTCTCGGCATTCAGGTAAATTTGTTCATATGAATTTAGCTGCCATTTTGGTTACATCAACAAAATGGTTGGTACATCAAAGCACGCGCAGGTAGAAGGCTTACAGTTTTGTATGTTGGTGAAATGATCTCGACTGTGCCACTCACGCGCGGAGCAATAGTCACGCTCTACATGCTCCTGGAGTTGAGCTACACGCGCGGAGTCAAGAAGTCCCTTGGCCGGCAGCTTGTAAATTCAGTAATCATGCGCAAAGAATCGGTACAGAGGAGGAGCTGGTTGAAGTCGCCACAGAGTTAATACACGCGCATAGAAACAAACTGAAGCAGCTGTGTTGCAACTTGTATTGTTTGATCGCCACAACCGAGTTTTTTGCACTCTAAGTCGCCATAGGGAGGTCGCCACAGAAAAAAGACGGCGCACACCTTCCTGATCGCAAGACGGCGCTCACAGAACTCTATTGCGACCTGTGTTCCTTTGTAGAAAATTGGGTCACTTAAATATTTTTGTTGTCCCTAATTTTTTTTTAATTTATTTATTTTTTCTATAAAATTTAAATTTCTTTAATTTAAATTTTTCTTAGATAATAATTTACGTTTTATTTAATTTTTAAGAAAATTCGAAATTCTTGAAAATTAGATTTTACGTAAATATTTATTTTTGTTTAATTTATTTCCTAAGAAAATTAAAAATATTGAAAATTTAAATTTCTCTTATATATTAAATTAAGGGTACTAAAAGGATTGGTAGATTTAGGATTCCTCCGGACTTTTAAAGTGGATTTTAATCTTTCGAAGGAAACGAAGACCATGTGCTATTCAGACGGAAAATTCCCAAACACGAAAATTGAAGATAATGGTTTTCTCACTCCAATGAAAATGATTTTCAGACCTACGGATGAAAATTGTGTAATATCCTCAAAGGCTTACTCAATAGGATACCACTGGGTTTTGAGGCGCAGGGAATGAATGAAATTTCTACGGGCATAATTTTTCTCGGAGATTTTAAGACAACTCTATGATTCCAGATTATACAGTCACACAGTGGTTTGTACCAATGCTACATTTATCAGGGAATCAATGAGATCAAAGAGGCAGGAATTGTGGAGGTCGGAGAGAATAGTGGCGACATACATATATCTCAGTTACATGCAGTCAGGTTGGAACATCGGGATAGAATGTAAGAGTTACTGATAGCTGAATCAGAAGAAACTCAGGAAGAAGTACTTGAGGGACTGGACGTCAGGGCAGTTTTTCACTTGTCAGGGAAGTTTGGTCACATTGGATTCAGATGGAGTACAAAAGCAATATCCAAGGGTCAAGCATATCTATTCTGAAGCAGAGATTCTTACAGATTCAGTTCAAGAGGTGATTACAAGAATGAGAATGGGACATAAACAAGATTTGATAGCTACATGTTTGACAAGACATATGTGTCAAGTAACTATCAGGGGTTTTGCTACAACAAAACAAGAAGCTTGATAAACAAGGATGAATAGGGATTCAGTTGAAGAGTTAAAACAAAGGTGGAATATTTTCTTAGGGAAGCAGCCAGTCAAAACTTATAGTGCACGGGAAAGAGTTGGGATGGATCAAATGACGAGAATCATGAATATCTTGATTTCATAGCAATCTCTGAAGATGATCCAACTCACATATCATAGGTTTCAATTTCTTGAACCACCGCAATATCTTGTTCTCAATATTCAATGCATGATAAGATCTTAGTGTTTAAATGTTTAACACTCGCACAAGCATGATAACATCACACATAGATAATACTGAGCTAGTTCACTAGATCATTTTTCTGGTAACTAGGATTGATGTTTAACTTGTGCATGTTACTTTAGATGATCTTATATATGTGTTTGAATATTTATTGAACATAATTAATTATTTTAGTAAGGTATATGTTTTTCAGCATATAAGACCTTTGTTTATGCTTATCTTCTGTATCCTATTATAATGTGATTTATTCATTTGATCTGAATTGTTTGTTAAGATGTAATAGTTTATGATTGGTTTGAGATAGCTAGATGAGATTCTTCAACAGGGTTTTGACTAGATAGAATTGGAGATTTACTTGTTAATTCTGTTTGTTCCATATCATGTCTGTCTTGCTTAATTCTTATGTGTAATGCTTCTGAATTAATGCCATGTACTCATATTTCAATGCTTGCTTATTTCATTATCATGAATGCATCTCTTAGTACTTGCATTAGTTATAGAAGAAGCATGTTTAGGATTACATTAGGGCAAAGATTGCTAGTCCTCCTTAGGTAAGGTTGGAACCATTTTTCCCTAGCCTAGATACAAATTCATCAACGGTATTTAAATGGAGAAAATGGCCAGTCAAAGATAAGAATTAGCATGATAAGGTTGCAGCTGTTGTTATCTCTGTTTATAGTAAAATCTCTAATCCAACTGGACCCAAATTGATAAGTTGGGTACCAAGAACTGTTAATCCATTTGTGAGTGCAGGATATAACAGGTCAATTGATTCATATGTATTCTTGGTAATTAATACTCAACACATATGATCAAAGAAAGAGCCTCATAATCAAATGTGATTGACAAAAGCTATTCCGTCAATAATCTTTGGAGATGACATCAAAGGTTTTCATTACGGGACAAGCTATACAGAAAAAGGGATGTCATCATGAATTGAACAATTGGTATCACTGATAATAATTAATTATTGGAGTCATTGATAACAATTGAAGCAACTTCCTTGATTGAGAATCAAGGCACAAATCCTCTTATAAGACAGTTCTGCATCAAAGGACAAAATGTCAATTCAATGAAGGATTAATGTCTCATCTGAAGCTGGAAGGTTGAGAAGCTTGCTCTTCTTAGAATAAGGAAAGGAAATGCTCGTGGCTAGAATGGAAACTCTGAAAAGGTGAAGTCAATGGTTTCTATTTTAAAGCTTCATCTGACAAAAGTTTAGTTATGGCATTAGAAGCTCTCACCCTTGAACATCAACTCAAGGAACTCTTTTGTTAAAAGGGGTTAGTGAGAGGACTACCTCATCTAGAATACAAAAGATGGTAAATGTGAGGCATATCGGAAAGAGAAGTCAAAGACAACATCACATCAAAGTAAAGATATACCTTAGTGATGGTGGTTGATTACTCTTATGAAACAAAGTTGTTGTTCGTGCATTCTCAAGACAAGACATCATAGATGGTGATTGATCATATCAGAAGATCAAGCTGGAAGCAACTGTAAAAGAAATGATCTTGTGGTCAGATAATGGGACTAAATTCAAGAAGGAGTCTGATTAATATCTATAACAATAAGAATATTTTGAGACATATTCAGCACTGGAAGCTCCTTGTCATAATGGAATGGTACAAAGGAAGAACCGGAACTTGATTAAGGCAATAAGGGAAATATCAAGCTAATCAGGACTTTCTAAATACCAAAGGGCTGAAGCAGTCAATACAGTTTATAACAAGATCAAGCCTTGATCAGGGTGTATACATGAAGACCACTAATGAGTTAATGGCCAACAGAAGCAAACACTAGATAACCTGAAAGTGTTTGGAGAGAATATTCTACAGAAGTAAACAATAAAATGTTTTTAGTTGTTTGAAGATCTTGGCATTTGCAGCTAAGACTTGTGAGGATATTCTTCATGGCTACTCATTGGAGTCTACAATCTACAGGGCATTAGTAGTTGATCAACAAAAGGTGATAGACAGTCCAAGTGCACAGTTCAATAACTCCATGCTCCAAGCTGTTAAAGGAGAAATTGATGGTATTGATGATTCATATCCAAGCAGTGGAATGGCAGTGTATAACACAACTCATTATTTCAATGAAGCTAGTCATCAAGGGTAAGGATTTTCAGGAAATCCCAGCAACAGCTTAGGGGGAACAATAGTAGGATCAACTAGGCAGATACAACACCACATTGAAAATCAAGAGGACACTACAAGAACATATCTGCTGAGACAAAGGGTTTGATATTTATAATATTCCCAGAGTCTAGTTCTTAAGTGATTCAGATGGTGGAGTTATGATTAGCAGGGCTACTGAGTGTGAATAATTATTTTTCTAGTTTTCTATCTGAAGAAGAAACTAAAAACGTTACAGAAGCTCTGATAGATCCGGACTGATTGGGTAATTGCAAAACAAGATGAACTCAATCAGTCAGCAAGCAGATTGTCGGGAAGCTGGTATTCAAACCAAATTACAATATTTTAATTGGTGCAAGGATAACCAGAAGTCAAACTGGATGACAATGGCATTGTTACGAGGGACAAGGCTAAACTAGATGCTAGGTTATTATCAGGAAGCAGTATCTGACAGAAAGCACCAGTGATGAGACTTGAGGATATTACGACATATCAGGCACCTGATGCACATTACACTTGGAATTGGACTCTAGTAGATGTGTACAAGTGCTCTCCTGGTTGGTGAGTCAAAAGCGGAAGTCAATGCACCATAGTTCAGGGACATTACAGTTGCAGATCTATTGGACCATGCATATCTCTTCTTCATAATCTCACTTCAGGTTGGTATGAACTACTATACTACTCAAGCAATCGTCAAGGACATGGTATGGCACTCTAACTGAAGTTACAATTTAATGTGAACTAGTTGAGTCGTCATATTAATATATCTCTTATCACTAGGCACAAACATATTATTTTATATCTGCAGTAATATAATGATAATGTTATATGTTGGTCTACTAACAAAGACTTGTGCAAGATTATTTGCTAAGTTATTGCAGAGTAGGTATGGAGGAGCATGTTGGAAAGGTACAATTCTTTTTGAAATTACTTCAAACAAGCCATTAGGATAATTCTTTTAGGATTTCAAGCAAGCCAAAAGAACAATTCTTTTAGGAGCACAAGTAACCAAAAGGATGATGGCAAAACAAGTAAGTTAAGGATCTTTTGAAGATGCAAAATTTGGAAGATTCTGAACATGCCAAGACTAATTACCAACAGAAACCACTAAAACTTGATCAGTGCAACTCAGGTATAATGAAAAGCTATAGAGGTATGACGAGCTCATTCTTTTACTCAAATGCTAATAGACAACATGTAATGTCTTCAAGATGCCAAAGTGTAAGGTTCCAAGTGGATCCTAGAGAATCCAATCTTATAGCTATTAACAAGATTATTTGACATCTTAAGGGACTACCAACTCTTGGAGTAAAGTACCCTAAAGATATTATGCTTAACATGTTTGGCTATATAGATACAGATCATGCAGGTTGTAAGAAAGACAGGAGAAGCATCTCTGAAGCTGTCAACCGAAGTGACAGGAGAAGCATCTCAGGAAGCTGTCAACTTCATGGAAGAAGATTGATTTCTTGTTATGATAAGAAACAACTTCAAATCCAACAACTCTGTGAACACTCTATGACAAGGCACCTTCACACCAGGTATCATTTATTTTGAGAGCATGTCTTTTAGTCAAAGAGTTACCGACATAAACATTTATTAAATCACTTGATGAAATTAATTTTTCAAGACTGGTTTGTAAGTGTGGGATATCATTTATTGCATATTAGTTGGAAATCCCAGCTGTAAGGAATTCTTCATATAAGTTCACAAGTATTAAATTTTTAATATTTAAAGGACTTGTGAATTTATCAATAATCCAGTACCTCGTAGTTAGTGCTAATATCTTGATTATCATGCTTACAATGTCATATATATTTGTGGTAGTTAAGTTTTACATCATTAAGTTTGAATATTATTTTAATTGATTTCAAAATTATGACTGTAGACAATTCCATTCTATATCAGTCTCATAACTTAAATTATATTAAAATAATATGCGGCATAGTTATTTGTATCTTGTACGAATAATTGTGATACTTTTAGTATTAGTGATATTATTTAGAATTTTTGTTTTAAGTAATCAATGCTTATTTCTAAAATCACTGATATTGAAAGTTGAAGTATTTTCTAAGTTATGTGTATAAAACTCTCAATATTTTATATGCTTAGAAAGTATTTCTAAAATTACTAATTATCCAGAGAGTGATTACCATATATGTAATAACCCCAATTTTTGGAAAAATTTTGAAACCCTAATGAATAGTAATTTTTGCTGATATTGCTAATCAATAAAAATTGTCATACCACCCTATGAAGGGGTTCTTTAATGGATACTCTGGGATCATATTAGCACTCCATAATGTATATGAGGGTATGTAAAGATCTTCAGAATTTGAATTCGGACACTTTGATTTTTCCCGAAAATCCACCAGATACCGACATAATTAAGTATAAGGTAACATGATGAAAATATTTCAATTCAAGGATTAAAAGATATGATCATTTAAGGAATATAAAATATTAAGAAAGATTTAGGGAAACCCAAGTAATAAGATCCCGGATATGATCCCTCAAACGATTAACGAGAAAGAGAGTTCAGCGAACCATAAAACAAATAAACGACCAAGGGACAAACACATACAAGTAGAATGGGAAGGAAGATTCCAAGAGAATCTAAAACATGTGGTTAAAAGAAAAGGTGACATCATCACACCATGAGGATTGGACAAGTGGCAAGATGATGAGGTAGGCAAGATGATGCAAGAAATTTGCAAGATATTTAGCCAAGGATTGATATCAACCAAGCATTTTTATGCACAAAGATCAATAAAATAAACCAAGCTTCTCCCCCACCCATTTTATCTTCTTCACTTCGAGTTTTCATGGAAATGGTGATTTGGAAATTCAAAACTCAAGCTATAATCCATGGAAAATTATAAGGTTTGTTTATTTGGATCCTATATTTCATAACTAAGAAGAGCAAGTAGTTTGAGTACTTGAATCAAAGGTTTTCTATCTCAAACAAATCATTTTAGTGGAGGGTGAATAGTAACCAAGTTAGTTGTCTTTTGGTTTTCTTAGGTTCCATTGAAGATCCAAGCTACCTAAGGCCATATAAGCACCCCTTGAAGCTTCTAAGTGAATCCCCACTCTCCAAGAAAGGTATAAAGCCCTTGAACCCTTATAAATCAGTGGTTTTAATATGTTTTTAAGAATATTATGATAGTTGTGGGAGTATACAAAGAATTGGTATGATTAGTGATATGATTTGGATGAGTTTATGCTTGGTTATTGCCATTAGTTAGTCAAGTTTATGCTTAATGATTAAAGTTATGGATCTTGAATGTTTGACCTAGAAATTGGTGTATTAGGTTATGGTAAAATGTTGATGGTTGAATGATCTTGTATTAATATTGAATGGTGGTGTAATGGTGTTGATTGGTGGTGGTTTGGTATTGAATTGATTTGGTGAAATTTGGGAATGATGTAAACATAGCCATCGTAATGCCCAATTTTCCTTAGACTGTTTTGTGCATAACTTTTGCACCCAAACACTCACTGCCATGAACTGACCATTACCATTCTTAGATATTTTATGATACAAGCTTCATTTTTATATGTGGTTCACTTAAATCCGATGTACGGTTTAGGAGAAACGATCATTTTTAGTTACGGTGTTTCGCGAACGAACCTTTACCCCTTGCTTAACTTTGAAACCTTGTTTAAGGCCCTTAAACACTAATTGAATTACGAAAAAATTATATAAGGTGGATTAGGAAGTTGGTAAAGTACTCGCAAAAGAGTCGCCTTCAAATTCGTAACGGTTAATTTATTAAAATTGGTGGAGCTGAGGGTAAGCAAGCGATTAACGCAAATCGTTAATCGTATAAGCGAACGTTAGGGTCTAAGTGGATAAAGTCTAGTTTCTTAAGCGACCGTGGTTTAATTCCGGCTTATTTTATTGTTCATAGGTTACCGGACCCATTCTAAGCTTAAGTCTACCCGTTATACTGTTGTTGTGATGTAATATATTGTTGCATTATATTGAGATAAGTGCATGGTTATTATTAGCAAAGTCTTGCGATATATTGGAGCATGTTAATATGATATATATATATGCCTGTTTCGTAATCTTGATATCTTGTTATCGATTCAATTGTTTATAAACTGCATAATACCTATGCTAAAGATAGGCATTATTTGCGTATACCCTTAGTATATGTTACCCAGAGCTGAACATTTTCCTAAAGCCGGGAGGCGAGGTTCCCGAGTATATATAATATAGTTTTTTTAACTATTAATCAAATAAGGTATATTCGATGGTTTTGAATAATAATCAAATTTATTTTTGATTATTCAAATAAAGATCGTACTTTCGTATAAGTATATCTTTTGTTATTTATTATTCGTTTGAAGTATAAGTTTTAAAACTTCTACTTCAATTATTTTTATAAAGATTATCCTTTATGGGAATATTATTTAAATAATAATATTCAGATAGTTTCTAACATATCGGGACTGATTTATTTTATTAAATCATCATTACTCTAAACATTCTTTAAAATGTTTTCGAGTCTTCAAAATGATTTTAAAAAGTTAGAGTGGATCCCAAAACTCATTTTCAAATTTAAGATTTTCCTTTCGAAGGGGATTTAAATACTCGCTTAAAAATCTGGGGGATCCGGCTCTGTGGTATATTTTATATTCGCAACGAGGTTGTTGTTTTGAAGAGAATTTGATTACTTGCCAAACGTTCGGGAAGTAAGTCCATCTAATTGAGTCGGCATAAGCGACAAGCCGGGGTACGGTCTATCAAAGTGTAAGTGGCTGGGTGGTAGTCCATCAACGCGTAAGAGGCCAGGTGGCAGTCCAACACAAGGTCCTAATGCAGCCAGGGTGATGACCGGTGGGGGATTCATCCATCTACTAGTAGAAAAGGTTACTTAATGGGTATCTTTGCCTGATCAGCAAGATATCGAGTTTATGCCAAATTTTTTCTTCTTTCCAAATTCATTGATTATTATAACTTTGTTATACTTTTCACAACAGAGGTTTTCAAGGAAAGTATGAGAGATATATATAGGTGTATATATATATCGAGACTTAATAAAGTATCTCGTAACTTCATTTCTTTTGAATGATATTTTAAAGATTGAATATATTCAAGCCTTATCTTTTAGTCTCATCTATGCGATGAACTTTTGAAATTGATTATACCTTGAACGGTGGTAGTTCAAGTAGTATTCGGAAAAAGGTATAAGTATATTGGAGTATTTTGTAACTTCATCTTCTCAACTTATATCTAGTAAATGATTATCTTATGCATGATAAAGATTTTCAGAAAAACATTGAGACAAGGTTAAATATATGAGATCACCTTGCAACAATATTTTTATACAGTTATAAACTGGAACTCTGTGTATATTATGCATGGAAGAGGACTTCCAAGATTTGAAAAGTATATATACATATATACTGAATATTTTGCGACTTGGTCACGTTAAGATATCAAATTTGGTTCATTTCTTCTTGACCAAGACTTTCATGAGTACTATGAGAATGCTCATATATTGTAAATTATTATACATATTATTTTGGTGGGCTTGTTGCTCACCCTTGATTTCTTCTTTCATTACACACCAATAGCTGGACAAGATGAACATGACCAAGCTCTCAATTTGCGAGCGAATAGGAAACGTTCCGCATTTTCTAGTAGGCGTTGATGCCGCTGTAGCTGAGGTAGGAATTACCAATAAGCTAGCCTTTCAACTTTTGATGTACCAGACTTATGTATATTTATGAACTATAATAATGGCAAAGAATATGTAAATTTATTCAGAAACCCTTTTGAGGTGTAATGACTTATAATTGTGGAATAAAATGACTTATTAAGGAAAATGGAACTCGTGACAACCCGGATCCCAGACCCCGAATTTGGGGGTGTTACAGAAATGGTATCAGAGCTAAGCATTATAAACCTCAGAGATGATGCGTCGTTAAAATGATAAGTTCACTAAGATAATAAGAACTCTTGCCAAGTTCATAGTCGGACTACCTAATGTAGTACTGACAGTTAAAACCCTTGTGGGAACCCTTATAAATATCGTGATAGAAGCGTAGTTCGTTATCATATATGGTAGCGGGACTCCGAACCCTGAGGTTGAGGAGCAACAGCGTGATGATGTTTTATTACTTATTGGAGATCAGATTGTGGATCCGATAGAGCGTCCTAACGAGGGACCGGATAATGCTCATGTTGAGGATGCAGCCGTTGAGGAGGTTGTCCCAGGAGAGATTGTTGCTGAGGAGGATCCCGAGGAGGATCTTGACAAGAGTAAAAATTTGATCACGAGGAATTGATGACCGTAGTCAGGGAGACTACAAGAGATAGGAATTTCCGGTTACTATCGTAGGTTCGTTCAAAATTTTACAAAGATCACAGCCTGTTTAACGCGGCTTACTCGAAAGACTGAGAAGTTCAAATAGACAGAGGAATGCGAGAACAGCTTTCAAGAACTGAAGAAATGATTGGTGATGGATCATGCGCTGGCGTTGCCGTAGGGAAAAAGGAGATTTTGTGATTTATAAGTGATGATTCGCACAAGGGATTAGGGTGCGTCATGTACGCGTCAAGACAATTAAGGGAGTGTAAAATTCGATATCCACCTCCATGATCTTGAGCTCACGGCAATAGTTTTACCCTAAATATTGGAGACACTACTTGTATGGAGAGAAGTGCGAGGTTTACACAAACCCCAAGAGCTCAAGTATATTTTTACGCAGAAAGAGCTTAACATGTGCCAGAGGAGGTGGTTAGAGCTAATCAAGGATTATGATTATAAGATTATTTATCAGTCAGGTAAAGCCAATGTGGTGGCTGACGCCCTTGGTAGAAAGAAGAGACTCAAGATGATAATGTCTTCGGGAGAGTAGATAAAAGATTTCGAGAAAATGGAAATAGAAATGAAGGTAACCGGATCCGGTACTGAAAGGCTGTTTGAGGTTGTAATGCAGCCTGAATTATGGGAAAAGATCATATTGTGCCAATAAAAGTGATTAATAAAGGCAGAGATCCAATAATTGGAGAAGAGATTAATACCGAGAAAGATGATAAGGGAATAACGAGGTATTCCTACAGAATTTGGGTTCCAAACGTTTAATAGCTTAAGGACTAGATCTTAGATGAAATCCATAGTTCGAGGAATAAGATTTAGGGCAAACCCTGAATGTGATAGTCAGGGAGGTCGCCATCAAGAAAGAAGGAACCCATAACATAATGAAGTGGAAAACAAGGATTTTAGCGTATAAGATAACCCCAATTATGGGAGAAGGATGAAACATTTCATACTGAGAAAACAGAAATCGAGCAAGATAGGGAGAACCGGGATGGTACTCCTATGGGGCAATTCATGGACCTTCCTAAACAAAACTTATACTTTTATCCCCAACCACCACCCTGAGGAAACAAGCGGTGAGAAATTCTTTCAGGACTTTAAGTCAGTGAGCTCTCAGAGTTCCAAGAAACAAGCTGACCCAGTCGAGACAAGAGCCTGGCTAAAGGAAATAGAGGAATGATTTAAGATTTTATATGATCGATGAAGCGCAAAAGACTATTTTTGCCACTTACCTTCCTAAGAAAGAGGTCACCCGTTAGTGGAAGGCTAAGGAAGATAGAGGGATGGCATATAAAAGTTAGAGCCAGACCAAAGGCGGAAGAGTATAATGAATTATGAATATAGGTTGTGAAATTCGTCAAGGTTCGTTTAAAGGACATGAATCCAAAGTGATAGGATGTTTGAAATTAAGAATTACACTACATTGGTCCATGAAAGGATTGTAATAGTAATGAAAATAAGAAGACTGAAAAGGAAAGTGATATAAAAGAAATAAAGTTGAGGAACGTTAAGGGAGTTAGGAATGTGGAAATTCTAAGGAACCCTATCAACAAAGAGAAGAAAAGTGGGTAATCATCAGGGTGATGGTGATTGACCATGAGATAAAGTCGAAGTTTGAAGGCATAAGTGATACATATATGTTATCCCCTTTAAGTTGGGAGGATTCGAGGAAACCTTAAGATAGTTTGAAGGATAAATAATAAGACGCGAATAGACTGAGGAGACAAAAAAGGTAAGAAATTATGAAATTGGATCAAGAAAGTTACCTTCAAGAATGTGAAGTGTATGTAACACCTGTTAAACACCAGGTATAAGAGATATCCCAATATTGAGAAAACTGTTGAGATAAATAATAGTTGTGAATGAAGATTTATTAATAAGAAGTTCACGTTGAACACACCCAATATCTTCCAGAACGTCCCTGTTATCATTACTAAATCAGGAAAGAAAAGTGGATAACCATTGTTATCTTTTGGAGGCCATATGGACTGACCTCAGTTTGAATAAGGATGTTATTGTGAAATTAGGTATAGATTATCGAGGTGGGAATGGTTGAATAACATACCCTTATCAGGGATATATGACTTACTTTATCCATGTAAGGATGCAAGTACCTTTTTAAAGGTGTAATTAAGGATAGAACCTTGATAACTTGAGATGAACCCCAGGGGAATGCATAAAGGTTGGCATTTCACCCTTATTAGGGACAGTATGAGTTTTGACAGTATGAAATGGGAAAGGATTAAGGTAACAACAACCTTTAAGGATCAGTGGAGAAATTTTTCAGAGTTACTAGACAATGGTTCTAGTACTAGTAAATGGTATTTTTGATATGCCCTGTATCTAGGGAATACATGAGGAACGATTCAAGGGTAACCTTAGAGGTTTTACAAGGAGAAAGGTAATTTTCAAAGTTCTTAAGAATATAAATTTTGATAAAGAAAATATGACGTAATTATAATAATGCCAGGTGGGCACGTGTTGGACAATAAGAAAGTATAGATCGGCCCAATGAAGGTCGAGATTGGTGAAAACAAGAAGGACCCAAGATAAAAAACGTCCTAAGTATGATCGAGAGTCAGTCGTGACAATTAACCTCTAAAGACCGGGGCAATAACTTTTGGAAAAATGGTGTTTTTTTTCTTTTTTTCTTTTTCTCACCAAAGCATAAGGAAGAGCATTTTCACACAAGCAGTGATTGGAAATGAGGTAGAAAATTTAGTTGAAGATCATTCAAAAGACATTGATTATAAGGAACTATTACTATCAGGAAAGGCCAATGAGGTGGCTGACACTGTAACTGTAAGATGGCAATTATAGGCGCTCATGCCAGAGGAATACAGTAATGATAGTTAAAGCCATGAAGGTTGTATTATGGTGTGAAAGATTGACATTCCTTTTGATGATTGTGCGATGCTCAACCGTAATAATAGTTTGGTAAAGATTTAATTCATGTAGCGCTGTGAGCGGGCTACCTATCTTAATAGGTCCTATCTTGAGATAAGCCAGAACCATATTACGAAAGGACTAAATGAACCTTTGAGCTTCATGTCTCCTAATAAAGACATATGGTTAATAATGGTATTAGCCTGCTATCGTTGCTTTCATTGAACCTCTTCTGTAATTTTATCTGCTTCATGTCATGTACGTACATCAGGATCAGGAGTGTTCTTCATGAATCATGAATGGTGATTATGTTACCTCCTTAGAAGAATTTGATATGACAGGTATGGACTCCATATGGCTAGCTATTAAGATTCCAAGAAAAAAGAATGACTATCGTAGGTCCACAGTGGACTATAGTAATGCAGCAATGATTCTGCGAATAATGAGATGATAACAACCGGGAGAGTTGTATTGTAATGGATGTTGAGATTGAGTACCACTAATCGGGTCGTGGTGATGTATAAGTTATCATTGATAGACTAACTAGTGGATTATCTACCTATTGAATATTTATTCTTTCTTATTGACAGAGAGTCGTATTACTATACGAGGAAGGTTGTGGGGAAAGCGTAGAATTTTGGTAACGATGATGCCTAGAATGAAATCCCAGATTTGATTTTTGTTGTCAAGGGAGTTTCAACGGTGATTGTTTATAAGCTCAAGCAAGAGCATGGGTTCATAGAATGATGGACGGAATAGAAAAAATATTCAGACACATGAATTGCGATGCGATAATACTGGATATTGATATAGATACTTATGTTTCATTCACCTTTGATAAACCTCTATAGTTCAGAGGTAGATTCCAAGCTAGATATTTTGTGGCAGTATATTTTTTTATATAATTCTCTTAAATTCATTCTTTTCTCTCCTTATAATTTTGTATAAGCTGAGAAGAACAACCCTTCTAGAAGCGGAGGTATTGCCGAATGACTATCTATTTGTGTGATAGAAGCCTAGTAGGATACCATCTATTGTTTAATTGCTTGTCAAGTACTAAAGGCTGGCCACCTTCTGTACTAACTATGTGATGTAACAAGTGTTCATGATCATAGTGATCTCTCAATAAAATCTTTTACTTCTATATGATGGATCAAGATTTCGAAGATGGAAGTAGCTAGAAAGGAAGTAGTATCAGTGCGGTGGTATTCCAAATCTAATGCGTTCATGATACTAAAGTTGACGCTATTATTAAAAGGTTATAGAATGCTAAAGAGCAAAAGTGTAACCAATATAGTATTATGCACGGAAGATAATAATGACTACAAACTGTAAACGAGTGGGTATTGAGAAGCAAAACCTATAGCACAAGAAGCTATGATGAGAGTCTGTGCGATAGACTTGAAAGAATTTGGAATGATCACTTAGCACATATCGAGTTTTCTTATAATGATAGATGATATATCAGTATCGAGAAGTCACCTTATGAGATCCTTGAGGGAAGACAATGCCGATCTCCCTTGTATCAGAAAGAAGTTGGAAAGCACAAGATGCTCGAACCCGAAGTGGTCCAAAGGAGCAAAGACATAGTGGATCTAATCAGAGAACGGATGGAAGCAACCCCAAGATGGACAGAAGAAGTATGATGATTTAACTCGAAAGGACAAATAGTATGAAATAGGGGACCTAGTGCTGTTAAAAGTATCCCCGTGGAAAGAATTAATAAGGTTTGGAAATAAAGGAAAGCCAAGTCCATGATTTGTTGGACCCTTGGATATATTAAGACGTATTGGGAAGTTATCAAATGAACTAGCCCTACCCCCGAACCTGCAACAAGTTTGCAACGAGTTCCAAGTATCAATGTTAAGGAAGTATGATCCATAGGCGAGACACATAGGGGAATATGAATATGTAAACCTCCGACCAGACTTAACCTATATGGAGCAACCAGTGAGGGTTATGAATCAAAAAGGAATAAGTGCTTAGGAACATGGTTATCAAACTAGTCAGAGTTTGGTGGTAGAACCTCAATGTGGGAAAATAGACTTGAGAGTTAGAAAGTGCAATGCTATAAAAGTATCCCCACCCATTTTCTATCTGATTCCGGGACGAAATCCTTTTTAGGAGGGGAGACTGTAATAACCCCAATTTTTGGAAAATTTTTGAAACCCTGATGAATAGTAACTTTTGTTGATATTGCTGATTAATAAAATTGTCTGACCACCTATTAAGGGGTTCTTTAATGGATACTCTGAGATCATATTAGCACTCAATGTAAAGATCGTTGGAATTTGAATTCGGACACTTTGATTTTTCCCGAAAATCCACCAGATACCGACAGAATTAAGTATAAAGTAACATGATGAAAAAAGATTTCAATTCAAGGATTATAAGAGAGGATCATTTAAGGAACATAAAATATTAAGAAATATTTAGGGAAGCCCAAGTAATAAGTTCCCGGATATGATCCCTCAAACGATTAACGAAAATGAGAGTTAAGCGAACCGTAAAATAAATAAACAACCAAGGGACAAGCACATACAAGTAGAATGGGAAGGAAGCATCCAAGAGAAGCTAAAACATATGGTTAAAAGAGAAGGTGACATCATCACACCATGAAGATTAGACAAGTGGCAAGATGATGAGGTAGGCAAGATGATGCAAGCAATTTGCAAGATATTTAGCCAATGATTGATATCAACCAAGCATTTTTATGCACAAAGATCAATAAAATAAAGCAAGCTTCTCCCCCCACCCATTTTATCTTCTTCACTTCGAGTTTTCATGGAAATGGTGATTTGGAAATTCAAAACTCAAGCTATACTCCAAGGAAAATTATAAGGTTATTTCTTTGGATCCTATATTTCATAACTAAGAAGAGCAAGTAGTTTGAGTGCTTGAATCAAAGGTTTTAAATCTCAAACAAATCATTTTAGTGGATGGTGAATAGTAACCAAGTTAGTTGTCTTTTGAGTTTCTTAGGTTCCATTGAAAATCCAAGCTTCCTAAGGCCATATAAGCACCCCTTGAAGCTTCTAAGTGAATCCCACTCTCCAAGGAAGGTATAAAGCCCTTGAACCCTTATAAATCAGTGGGTTTAATATGTTTTTAAGAATATTATGATAGTTTTGGGAGTATGCTAAGAATTGGTATGATTAGTGATATAATTTGGATGAGTTTATGCTTGGTTATTGCCATTGATCAAGTTTATGCTTAATGATTAAAGTTATGGATCTTGAATGTTTGACCTAGAAATTGGTAAATTAGGTTATGGTAAAATGTTGATGGTTGAATGATCTTGTATTGGGGTTGAATGGTGTTGATTGGTGGTGGATTGGTATTGAATTGATTTGGTGAAATTTGGGAATGATGTAAACATAGCCGTCGTAATGCCGAATTTTCCTTAGACTATTTTGTGCATAAATTTTGCACCTGAACACTCACTTCCATGAACTTACCATTACAATTCTTAGATATTTTATGATTCAAGCTTCATTTTGATATATGGTTCGCTTAGATTCGATGTACGGTTTAGGAGAAACGACCATTTTTAGTTACGGTGTTTCGCGAACGAACCTTTACCCCTCGCTTAACTTTGAAACCTTGTTAAAGGCCCCTAAAAGACTAATCGGATTACGAAACAATTATATAAGGTGGATTAGGAAGTTGGTAAAGTACTCGCAAAAGAGTCGCCTTAAAATTCATAACGGTTAATTTATTAAAATTGGTGGAGCCGAGGGTACGCAAGCGATTAACGCAAATCGTTAAGCGTATAAGCGACCGTAAACGAACGTTAGGGTCTAAGTGAATAAAGTCTAGTTTCTTAAGTGACCATGGTTTAAGTCTGGCTTATTTTATTGTTCATAGGTTACCGGACCCACTCTAAGCTTAAGTCTACCCCTGAGCACTCAAGCAAGTTTTCTACCCGTTATACTGTTGTTGTGATGTAATATATTGTTGCATTATCTTGAGATAAGTGCATGGTTATTATTAGCAAATTCTTGCGATATATTGGAGCATGTTGATATGATATATATATATGCATGCCTGTTTCGTAATCTTGGTATCTTGTTATCGATTCAATTGTTTATAAACTGCATAATACCTATGCTAAAGATAGACATTATTTGCGTATACCCTTAGTATAGGGGAACCAGAGTTCAACATTTTCCTAAAGACGGGAGGCGAGGTTCCCGAGTATATATTATATAGTTTTCTATAACTATTAATCGAATAAGATATATTCGATGGTTTTGAATAATAATCAAACTTATTTTCGATTATTCAAATAAAGATCGTACTTTCGTATAAGTATATCTTTTGTTATTTATTATTCGTTTCAAGTATGAGTTTTAAAACTTCTACATCAATTATTTTTATAAAGATTATCCGTTATGGGAATATTATTTAAATAATAATATTCAGATAGTTTCTAACATATCGGGACTGATTTATTTTATTAAATCATCATTACTCTAAACATTCTTTAAATATTTTCGAGTCTTCAAAATAATTTTAAAAAGTTAGAGCGGATCCCAAAACTCATTTTCAAATTTAAGATCTTCATTTCGAAGGGGATTTAAATACTCGCTTAAAAATATGGGGGATCCGGCTCTGTGGTATATTTTATATTCGCAACGAGGTTGATTTTTTGATAAGAGAATTTGATTACTTGCCCAACGTTCGGGAAGTAAGTACATCTAATTGAGTCGGCATAAGCGACAGGCCGGGGTACGGTCTATCAAAGTGTAAGTGGCTGGGTGGCAGTCCATCAACGTGTAAGAGGCCGGGTGGCGGTCCAGCACAAGGTCCTAATGCGGCCAGGGTGATGACCGGTGGGGGATTCATCCATCTACTAGCAGAAAAGGTTACTTAATGGGTATCTTTGCCTGATCAGCAAGATATCGGGTTTATGCCAAAGTTTTTCTTCTTTCAAAATTCATTGGTTATTATAACTCTGTTTATACTTTTCACAACAGAGGTTTTCAAGGAATGTATGATAGATATATATAGGTGTATATATATATCGAGATTTAATAAAGTATCTCGTAACTTCATTTATTTTGAATGATATTTCAAAGATTGAATCTATTCAATTCTTATCTTGTAGTCTCATCTATGCGATGAACTTTTGAAATTGATTATACCTTGAACTGTGGTAGTTCAAGTAGTATTCGGAAAAGGTATAAGTATATTGGAGTATTTTGTAACTTCATCTTCTCAACTTATATCTAGTAAATGATTATCTTATGCATTACAAAGATTTTCAGAAAAATGTTGAGGTAAGGTTAGATATATGAGATCACCTTGCAACGATATTTATACAGTTATAAACTGGAACTCTGTGTATATTATGCAAGGAAGAGGACTTCCAAGATTTGAAAAGTATACATACATATATACTGAATATTTTGCGACTTGGTCGCGTTAAGATATCAAACTTGGTTCATTTCTCCTTGACCAAGACTTTCATGAGTACTATGAAAATGCTCATATATTGTAAATTATTATACATATTATTTCGGTGGACTTGTTGCTCACCCTTGCTTTCTTCTTTCATCACACAACAACAGATAAACAAGATGAACAGTACGAAGCTCTCAATTTGTGAGCGGATAGGAAACGTTTCGCAGTTTCCTGTAGGCGTTGATGCCGCTGTAGCTGAGGTAGGAATTACCAATAGGATAGGCTTTCAACTTTTGATGTACCAGAATTATGTATATTTATGAACTGTAATGACTTATAATTGTGGAATAAAATGACTTGTGTTATTTTTGGTATTCTTCTCTGAGACTATAACTTGTGGTGTATGTGTGTGTATATTGTGGGGTCACAGTACGCAGTAGTTGGTTGTTTATTAAGATTAAGTGTTATTAAGGGAAATGGAACTCGTGACAACCCGGATCCGCGACCCCGGATTTGGGGGTGTTACAATATATATAAGTCATATATCCTATTGGTGATTATTCAAGGATAATTATAAAAATATTTAAGTGCTAATATCTACCTCAAAGATATTTAGTATTTGTTTATTTAATATTTATTTTGGGTAGTTTGGATTATGGAAATTGAAGCAATTCAATGATTTTATTCGCTCCATAATTCAAACTAACTTAAAATAAATAAGCAGCATGATCGATTACAACTAAATTTGTCAACAATTAATATCTAGTATATTGATTGTAACTTATGTGTTATAAGTTAATTATGAGATTTTGGTTTAGTGAATTTACCAATGTTCACATCTGAAGAATTCACTGAAATCAGAATCATGATTGTAGCATGAATAGTTGTATGCTAATTTTCGACTAATATCAGTTAATGATATTTAGTGAAGAGTTCAAGTATGAACTAATTGTGAAGTATTAGTATTTTTGACATTACTTAGAACTCCTCTAAGTAATCAATGTTTATCCTTCGTCACTTATACTAATATAAAAAATGTAAAAATCTTTCTTAAGTACAACTATGGTCAATGTGGATAATGCTTTATTAGAAGTAACCATATGTTGTCCATTTAGAATAATTTTTATACTTATTTGCAAATTTTTAAACACTTTAATCATAGATGCAATACTCAATGGATCAAAGTATATGAAACTTAGAATATTTTTCTCAGATTGCAAACAAGACAATATTGGTTAATGTTGCTTTATTTATTGAACAAATATTGTTTGAGATACTACAGTTGTTAGGAGTTAACAATTGTATAATATATGAAATTGAATGCTGATGTCTTTTTGATAGATATTTGGTATTTATCTCATTTTTATCTTATTTTAATATTTAAAATATGATGCAACATAATTATTGGTATCTAAAGTACTTAACAAGTATCAGTCAATGGTATATTGTTAATATTTTGTTGTAGATAATTGTGAGATTTTAAGTTCTAGTGAATTTATATGAGTTGCTATATCTGATAGATTCACTACAATTTGAAATCAGCTGCATAGTTAGTCTTATTAAGATTATTTATCAATACACAGTGTTGTTGATTATAATTTTATAAAGATGGATTATGGAGCTTTTGATATGAATGAGAATTTCTTAGACTTTACCCTAAGTGATCAATGCTTTTACAAAAACTCATTCATGTTGAAAAACAAAATATTTCTTTCTCTTCTTAATAATGCTAGGTCATCAGTCCGTGTCTTATCAAATCATTTATCTTTTTAGGCATAAAAACAGACTTGTGTACTCGAACAATTTTAGGAGAAAATCAAACTTCTTTCTACATTGGTGATTTCTTATTTCATTAAAATCTTTTGAAATCACTATTGTACATCATTTCTCTCAAATGATTAAATGCATTATTTTCATTAATTATACATCTTAAGTGCATTTTATCTCTATATTTCCATATGCTCTGTGATACAGGTTCAGCCTCCAATGGCAATCTTTCATTTAATAGTCATGAGGTTGAAAACCCACAACTTCTATCCCAGACTGTAAAGACAAACACAGAAACAGAACCAACCAACACTCTCTTACCCCTAAAATGAAGTATAAATGAGTGTGAGGGAGAAAGTGCCTTAGTGCACCACATAAGGAAGGTTTTGAAGTCAACCCAACAGCTCTGTCTCCTACAAAGATGAGTAGTATTTAAACTGAGACAACTGCTAGCCCCCATACATCTTCTCAAAAAGATGTAATGGCTGAAAAGGCACAAAAATAGTTACTAGATTCATCCTCTAACAGGGTGCGTCTATTAAAATTCGCATGTCGGCCAGGGTATCCGATGTAGTGTCACCACCTCAAATATAAATAATTCTTGATGCACAAGGAGAGGTTACACACACAAAGGATAAGTTGACGGAAATAAGAGTTTCGACCATTTTACGGCCAGATTCGATTGTTCAAGGTTCTTTAATGGACCAATTGCCTTTATAGGTGTTAGGAGAGGATACTGATCCAATAGCCATATGTCAGTGGTCAGTTTCTACCTCCCCAGGACTAATAAACCTGGATGCATCTGCGGATAGTGGATCTGACATAGGTGCAGATCGGCAACTTGTTGACAATGATTCAGATATTACATGATGAGTCACAAGGAAATGTCTTCACAGACATTAGAAGAGAACTTTGATCTTTATGCTAAATTCTTTAGATCATTGTTTGCCTTCCCAGAGTTCAAATCTGGAATTCTAAAAGGGAAATTAGCAACTTGTAGATTATGACTCAGATTCATCTGACGAGTTTAACAAGGATGGGGATTTGCGAACTCCCATTGTACCACATGTGACCTCCTTAAGGATGGCTAAGGTGATTTCCTTGCAGATACAACTGGATTTTGGAGCTATGAGAGGAGTGATACACTTGTGAGAATGAGTGTAAACATGAGTGGAGAGAAGAGTGAAAGACATGTGAGGTACACAAAATAGAATCACACACTCACAGTGAGGAAGAAAGAGAAACACCATATCACATTCCCTATCCCTAAACATGGTTCTTGTTACTTCGAGTCTCAATTCTGTTTAAGATTGGAACCTAACACTTAGGAACCTAACATTTACAGATTGGATTAGAATACTTCGGGACTTAAGAAGTTGGGACACAACAATTGGTAACAATGGGTGATCTCACTTTTGGGAGGTATAAGGAGTTGGGAAGATTGGTGAACATGATGATCAACAATGAAGTCATTCTTATAGCATTTAAAAGGACATGGTTGATCAGACTCTGACTTGTTATTTCTTTTCCAACCAAGTAACATATGAGAACTCCTTCAGACAACAACATACATTCCTTCTTTAAGGGGGAGATAAAAGCTTATATAATAGTTTGGAGGATTCCTCAACTAAGGGGGAGAAATAGCAGGGAGGAGGAAAAAGGTAAAGCACATATACACTAAACCACACCATTGTTGTTTGTAACTACGGATCCTATTGTACGGGAGAGGTGGTAAAACACAAGGTGATTTCCTAGTGATCAGAAGAAGTGATTTGGTTCATCACTATTCTTTATAAGGGAAGAAGCTGTTTTCCAAAAGGGGAGTACCATTTGTTTTTATCTGCGGATCCTATTGTACGGGAGAGGTGGTAAACGAAGGTGATCTCCATTAAGCAGTTGATTTTCATAGGGGGAGAAGTAAGAGAGATATGTGCTTCTCAACAGGAAATGTGGTTGTACAAAAGAAGTTGTTGATGATTACTTCAAGACTGAGAAATATTATCTGGCAGAAATTTGAAGAACCGAGGAAGTGAAGATGAAACTACTTGAAGATCAGTTCAGTGCTAGAGGAACAAGCATCTTTCATTTCAGTTACTCAAGAAATTTGGAAATGCAGTCGTTGATCCAGAAAACCAGTAGCATTATTTATAAGTCCTGATACATTACTTTTTCTAGTTGTTAGTTGAGTTATCCTCTCTATTTAATTTGTTTGTTAGGTTTAACAATCAAATAGGGGGAGATTGTTGGTGAGACTGCGTAGCTTTATGAATAGTTACTTGATAACTCAACACGATAACAACACTAGAACAGGACAGGTTAATAATACTACGTCCACACAAGAAATCAGAAAGAATGAAGACAAGGAAAATACAAAGAATCAGAAGATTAGAAGAAGGCCTGAAGTCTGTCTACAGGTCACTGAAAGAAGTTCAATAATATGATCATGCCTCAGTGAAGAACAAAGGTTAAAGACTTTCAGGATTTCAGAAATGTTAAAGATTCAGTATACAAGTGCTACCGGAAGATTTCAGTGTATTGGCATTAATTGAAGATAGACAGTGTTCAAAGCATAGGAATCTGAAGAATTGAAGACAGGGTATAGACAGAGGTTAATGAAGACGTTGTCTAAAGTACCATAAAGGATTCCAGTGAAAGTACAGTTATTTATTGACAGTCAGTGTCTGAAGCGATAAAGTTGTTGCAAGGTTAACAATTTAATCAAAGCTATAATACGAAGAGCTGAATCGGGGCTGTAAACCAGACCAGTTGCACTAGGCGTCAACAACTCTTGAAAGGAATCTGGGTATTATTTATGAAAGAATTTCTAAGTTGAGGAACGTACTTGGATTAAATGTTTATCTGTTAAAGTACGAGATGTGGTACGCGGGGTATACAGCTAAACAGCTCAGGGGACTGGCGAAGCTCAAAGTTTAATTGGTAAATTAAATAAATTTATTTAGTGGACTTTAATATAATTTATTTATTAAACTTAAAATGATTTATCTTATAAACTTTAAATAAGTTTATTTTATAAACCTAAATTATTTTATTTATATAAGTTACATATAAAGTTTATTTTATAAATTAATTTAGTTACAATTTAAACTTAAAAAGAAAAAAAAGAAAAACAAAACAAAAAGAAAGAAAAAGAAAAAAGGAAAAAGGAAAAAGAAAAAGAAAAAGGAAATAAAAGAAACGAAACAAATGTACAAGGAGTTAGTCTGTTTGTTTTGGTTTACTAGTATACTAGTAACCCTTGTGGTCGCCACAGGGTTGTTAATATATTAAGTAATCAAATGTTGTGGTACTAGTTTACTGGTCGCCAGAAAATATCCCCCTCACCTAGTGTCGCCACAGAGCAGAGCTACAATTGGAGTCGCCACACATATACGCAGGAAAATAATTTTACCTGTCGCCACAGAATCCTCAACCACACATTTTATTGGATAAAGTCTACACATTGCAGTAGAAGATAAAGAGCCATCCATTTTTTAGGTATTAATTTCTATTCATCTTCTCTCCCAAAAGAGAAGTGAAAATGGTAGCAATAATTTACAGAGAAGTTCAAGCTTCTTAAATATCCGTTTAACTTCTCACCGGAGTAACGTTATAATGCCCGATTTAACTCTTGTATATTCTTAGAGGCATTATAATCGTTACCCGGTAATTAAATCCTTAGACAAACAAAAGCTAGATCATTGTATAGGATTTGATTTGTAAATCTTTGTAGTAGCTAGGAACTTTGTTGTTCTTAGATTGTAGTCGATTAATTTATTTACCGGAGTGTAGCAACACCCTCGAGGATTTATATACGAATATATATTTCCCCGAATATCTTGTGTTCTTTGTTTTTATCGTTCCAAACACTATTTCTCTCAAGAACACGAAACCACTAATCGAGCACTAAATATTATATCCGCTAAATATTCGAAAGAATTTTTCATTTAGTGATTATCATATTCAACCCCCCCTTCTACGATAATTCGGGACCTAACACACATCCAGCTTATTACATTTTCCCGGGTGTCTCTTCCCACAAACTTTACATTCTTGAATTTGAGGTCTACTATCCTTCCCCGTTTGTCCGACCTTCCGGAAATGATTCTTTTGAGCTCCATTCCCGGGTTTAAACTTTTGAAACTTTTGATTCTGACCTCCACCATTCTTACCAAACTTTCCTCTAAACTTTGAACTTCCTTGCTCTTGCTCCGAGCTCTCAAACTTCCTTTTCCTACCTTCGTTTTCTCTTTTTGCAGCTTCATGCTCTCCTTCCACTATCATTGCCTTCTGCACCAAGGCGGCATAGTTCTTGATCTCTAACAGTGCCACTTGACTTCGAATCCATGGCCTAAGTCCCTGTTGGAACCTTTCGGCCTTCTTCACCTCCGTATTCACATACTCAGGTACAAATTTAGATAACTCGGAAAATTTCACCTCATATTCTGCTACCGACATATCTTATTGTCTAAGGTCCAAAAACTTCATCTCCAGCTAATCTTGCATGTAACTTGGCAAGTACTTCTCCACAAACATCTCGGTAAACTTTTCCCACGACAAATATTTTCCTTCAAGTAAAGCCTTAGAAGATTCCCAACAGAAATTTGCCTCATCCTTAAGATAATAACTCGCATACTGAGCTTTCTTTTCATCCTTAAATTCTACCAACTTAAACGCTTTCTCCATTTCTCTTAACTACGACTGAGCTTTTATCGGGTCGAGAAATCCTAAGAACTCTGGGGGATGAACGAATTGAAAGTGTTTGAATTTTCCAACTTTAGGGGCTACGGGTTGTTGCAAAAGTTGAGCGAATCGGTTCATCATAGTAATATCTTGGTTTAGTTCTTGGTCTTGGGTTTAAGTTTCTTCTTCGTGGTGATTTGGTGAGTTGGCCATTCCTTACAAACCTGATTGAGCAATTATTTAGCAATACGATATCATGGCATTGATATATAACAACAACATTTACTACGAAATCACTTTTGCGGGTTTTAAACTTTACCCAATTTTGCACATGCAATCCTATTACTATATAATTTCTCTTATCAGTTGTGTTTGCACATGGCACAGGGTATGATTTTGTGATATGTCAAACACGGTTATATAGAAACATATTAAGCAAAATAGTTTATAAAGGTTTCCAGGGTGCACAATAGGAAATGAGATATATGATTGATTCAACAAGCCTGCGGTACATAGATAAAAGGTCTTATTACAACAAGTTCTGAAATAGGGTACTATAATATAACAGGGTTAAATAGAGGAAAAACTGGAAAACATCCCCCTATCTACCCCTAACTTCTAACAACTACTACTACAAAGTTCTGAAATACAACATAACGAATGAAAAAGGAATCCCGATATCTGACCAAGTATCCCAAGCCTAATGGCGCTGAAAGGAAACAACAACAACTACGAGCTCCACCAAATGCCTCGCATGATCAACACTATCATCTAATCATCCAGAATCTCTCTCAACACAACCAACATCCAGCGAATGATCTTATGCAGCCTCCGGGCCTCAGCATCCGCATCACCAGTGGATGGTCCCTCATCCAATCTCCTCCGGGAAACCTGCTCCACCATCTTAAACCGGACTCTCCACTCATCATCTATAACTGAAGCGCTCTGCCTAGACTCTCAAGCTAGCTATCCACCATAGCTTCCAACTCAGGAATGCGGGAGTAAACAAAATCTCGAACCTGGGCTAACTTGCCGCCAACACTAACAGGCACAATCTTAGGCATCTCAGACTCTAGCTCAGGGGATGGGGTCTCTGACTCTGGCCTCAAGGGTGATATTTGTATAGGAATCTCACTACTCTCAGATGGATCCTCCTTTGGATCTGAACTAACATACGCAGGCTCCTTTAAAGAGGGTGAAATGGGGTCCACTAGGGTACCGGTCAAACTAATCTCTGAATCATAATCACTACCACTACTAGGGTCCTAAGAGAAAACATAAAAAAATAACCAAGAAACAGCGTTAGGGTTAAATAAAACTTCCAACTAACTCACACCCTAACTCTAGTGGCCACTTTAGCCAATTCACTTTCTTTAGACTATACCTAATAGTCTAACTCAACTCTATATGAGTCGAACACTCTCACGATATAGATATATAACCTAAAATACCCTTTTATCCTAACTTATCTCAGGGACTAGATCCTGTAGCTCTGATACCAACTTGTGACACCCTCAATCTCGGGGTTAGGAAATGAGGACCCACACACCTTTATAATAAGAATAATTAAGCATAAACTCCGATAAACTAATAACAGGATCAAATAGGATTAAAATTGAGACAAGATTATAACTACCAACCATATTATATAAATTACAACCCAAAATAATACCAAATTTAAATAATCTATTCCGACTTGGAACCGACAGATAACCCGTTGTATCTTTTCAAACTTTCCGACTAAGCGCTTGCTCACACATAACCTGTACTACCTGCTCTGGCATCTGGAAGCCTACAACACAGTAGGGGCCATCAGGTACGCTTTTACGAGCAGTGCGCCTAAGTCTGACCATCCTCTTGCTTAACTGTCATGGTTAGAACAAAGCATAATATATGAGTATAAAACTTAGCAAGTAACTAAATAACAGTTTTATGATGCAATAAACAATATCTTTTCACAATTACTTTTAGGGAATTCTACTGAAATTCTCTAGGTGGCAGATTTCTATCTTTGGGCTAGGGAAGGTTTATGAAGAGATAGTTAGGCTTTCAAGAATCAAGGTTCAAGATAAGGCAAAAGCCGACATTCATCACAAATCATTAACAGCATCTCAAGGATCTTTCAAATGGAAAGCGAGAATCTTTTCAACTCTGGGAATCAATTATATGATTGATAATAATATCAGAATAAGAATCAGGGTTCTCAAAGCTATATGCTAAACAATAACACAATCAACTCTTCTCAAATCTTTTCATTTTCAAAGAATCAATTGTTAAGGCAATGTATTCAATATCTTTTTATAAAGTGATAGGAAACCCTTGATTGGACTACTTTAACTTTCAATTCATAATAATAATACGGGTGATCATCCCGTACCGACCTCCATCTGGTCATTAAGGTACCTATGGCATAATTTCAGCCTTAAATTGGACTAGCCCCGCTAGTCTCTTATATGACTGGACTAGTCCCACTAGTCTCTTACGTCTCAATCCAATCCATCAGGAATTCATTTGGAAAACCTTGTGTTGGAAAAGAAAGGTTTTACTAAGTTCATTTTAACATTACCAAGAATATGAAATCATTCAAACTCTTTCAAGTCGAAACTCATTCTTAAGTCGAATTTCAAGAATTCAAAGAAAGTGAATGAATAAAAGGTAAGCAAAGTTCAATGCTAAGGATCTTGATCAAATGATAACAAAGTATACAAGTTAGGGAATCAAAACAGTTCCAAGGATCATTATGGAATAAAGTAAACAAAGAAATGAAGGATAATTAGGCAAAGGAGTTCATAAAGGTTCTTATAGGGTTTACAAGAATTCAAGGTATCAACAGGTGACCAGGATATGAATAAAAAGGTTACTATAAAGGTTTGAACAATAATTATATCAAGTCATTACAAGATTCAACAACAGCTTCACAAGGAACAATAACAGGTTTTCTCAAAAATCAATAACTGTAATAACCCCAATTTTTGGGAAATTTTTGAAACCCTTATGAATAGTGTTTTTGCTGAATGAGAAAACTTTTCATGTCACACTATGTAGGGGTTCTGATATGGATATTCTGAGATTTTATTAGTACTTTATATGGGATATAAGTGTATGTAAAGATCGTCAGAATCCAATTCCGAACACTTTGGTTTTTCCCGGAAATCCACAAGATACGGAGAGAATTGAGTATAAGGTGACAGGATAAAAAGGATTTAAATTAAAGGATTATAAGAGAGGATCATAGAAGGAATATAATATATTGAGAAAGGTTAAGGGAACCTAAGTAATAAGATCCCGGGTATGATCCCTCAAACGATAAACGAGAACGAAAGATAAGTGAACCGTAAAACAAATAAGTGACCAAGAGACAAGCTTGTACAAGAAGCCAGGGACTGTGACATCATCAAACCACAAGGTGTGGACAAGTGGGAGCATTATGACATGTGCAAGGTGACATAGGCATGACAAGAAAGGAAGGAGATGTGGTGACTTTTTAACCACACAAAACCAAGGGCAACTAGGTAATTCACTAAAGCAAACAACAAAAATCAACCAACCAAGCAAATCATTTCATTTTCATCAAACAAAACACAAAATTCTCTCTTCTTCTTCTTCATGCTCTCGGGTGGTTTATTAAGAAATGGGAAGTCCAAGCTCCTCCACTTGTTATTTTCCAAGGTAATTATCCTAGCTTCTCCTAGTTAAGTTACATACTTCCTATAAGTTTAAGCTTCTAAATCCAAGCCAATCTTTTTCTATAAATCATCAAATAAGATGGTGAATAGTGTTTTCAAGAACTAAAATTTGTGTTCTTGAAGTTTTGTTTAGATTAAGCTTGGATAAGGACTTTAAGGGTGATTCCAAGCCATCCTCTTGATTCTCCACTCTCCAAGGAAGGTATAAACTACAAACCCTAGCTTTAGTTTTGAGTATTTAGGAATGGTTATGAGTAGTATAGTATATGTGAAGCATGAAACTTGTTTGTTTAAGAGTTTGGGTTGGAATGGTGGTGATTGATTTGTTGAGATCTTAAGATTTGGTTAAAGAATGTAGTATAGTTTAAATTCAAGTTTTAGGAGTAAGTAAATGGATTATAATGAGTTGGTTTGGGGCTGTTGTAATGTATTTTGGATGGAGTTTGGATTGGGTTGTGAATTGGGGTTGGATTGTGGTTGTTTTGAGTTGGTTTAAATTTGGGAAATCGCGTAAACATAGCCGCCGTAATGTCCGATTTACCGTAGACTGTTTTTGTTCTTAACATCAGAACCCGAGAACCCCCTGCTAGATTATGACCACTGCCATGTTTAGATAGCTCATGTTACGAGCTTCGTTTTGATATGTAGTTCGTTCGATTCCGATGCACGGTTTAGGAGAAACGACCGTTTCAGGTAACGGCGTTTCGCGAACGAAACTTTTCCCCTCGCCTTACTTTGAAATGTAGGTTAAAGACCAAAAAGGGTTAATTAATGCATGAAACATTTATGGTAAGTGTTTTAGGCAGTTGGTAAGTCACTCGATAAGGAATCGCTTTAAAACTCGTAAAGGTTAAATTATTAAAAATGGTGGAGCCGAGGGTACCCGAGTGACTTAAGCGAATCAGTGAGCGCAAAACAAGCGTTAGAGTCTAAGTTAGTTAAAGTATAGATTTACAAGTGACTTTGGTTTAATTCCAACTTACTTGTTGTTTATAGGTTACCAGACTCGTCCCGAGCCATTCGTAACCCCCAGTCGCTCAGGCAAGTATTCTATCCGTTATACTGTTGTTGTGATGTATACATTTGTATATGCATGATCTTGCGATAAATGCATATTGGTTATTTAGCAAATTCTTGCGATATATTGTAGCATGTGATATGGTATATATGCATGCCTGTTTCATATTCTTGAAATATATATCTGTTGGTTCAGTTGATAATACCTATGCTAGAGAATAGCGGTAACTTGCATATACCCTTAGTATAGGGACCCAAAGGTGAAAATATTTTCTAAAACCGGGAGTCGAGGATCCCGAGTAGATTTTGTATATATGGATATATATGTATATATATATATATTTATATATATATATATGGTTATAGTTTTCCAAACTATTAATCGAATAAGGTTTATTCGATAACTTTAAACTTTATTTATTATTGAATATTATTTCGAATATTATTCGAAGGCGTATGACTCCTTTTATTTATTTATCTGAATATTATTTTGAATATTCATTCGAGGGCTTATGACTCTTTTATTTATTTATCTGAATATTATTTTGAATATTCATTCGAGGGCTTATGACTCTTTTATTTATTTATCTGAATATTATTTGAATATTCATTCTAAGGCTTATGACTCAGTTTATATTATTTATTGAATATTATTTGAATATTCATTTGAGGATCTATGACTCCGATTATTTGCTGAGATATATTCTTTATTTTATTAAAGAATAAGATGTCAATAATCAAACTTATTTTCGATTATTCAAATAAAGATAATACTTTCATATAAGTATATCTTTGGTTATTTAATGTTTATTTCAAGTATAAGTTTTAATACTTCTACTTCAATTATTTTTATAAAGACTATTCTTTATGGGAATATTATTTAATTAATAATATTCAGATATTTTCTAATATTCTGGGGACTGATTTACTTCATTAAATCAGCCTTACTCCAAACACTCTTTAAAGTGTTTTCGAGTCTTCAAAATGATTTTTAAAAGTCAGAGCGGATCCCAAAACTCATTTTTATATTTAAGATCTTCCTTTTTAAAGGGGATTTAAATACTCGCTCAAAACCTGGGGAATCCGGCTCTGTGGTGTATTTTATATTCGCAACGAGGTTGCAGATTTGGTAAATGAATTGATTACTTGCCCAACGTTCGGGAAGTAAGCCCATCTCATTGAGTCGGCATAAGCGACAGGCCGGGGTACGGTCTATTATTGTGTAAGTGGCTGGGTGGCAGTCCATCAACGCGTGAGGGGCCGGGGTACGGTCGAGCGCGAGGTCCTAATGCGGCCAGGGTGATGACCGGTGAGGAATTCATCCATCTACAGTAGAAAAGGTTACTTATTGGTATCTTTGCCTGATCAGCGAGATATCGGGTTTATGCCAAAATTCTTTTCCTTTCCAAAATTCATTGGATGTTTCAAACTCTGTTCATACTTTACATAACAGAGGTTTCAGGAAATGTTGAAAGGGGTATATATATGTGGTTATATATATATCGGGACTAAATAAAGTATCTCATAACTTTTTCATTCAATAATATTTCAAAGATTGAATCTATTCAAGTCTTATCTTGTGGTCTCATCAGTGGGATGAACTTTTGAAATTGATTATAACTTGAACAGTGGTAGTTCAAGTAGTATTTGGGAATGATATAAGTGTAGTGAAGTATTTGGTAACTTCATCTTTTAAACTTATATCTAATTAATAATTGTCTTATGAATGACAAAGATTTTCAGAAAAACGTTGAGACAAGGTTAGATATATGAGATCACCTTGCAACGATATTTTTATACAGTTATACAATGGGACTTTGTGTATATTATGCATGGAAGAGGACTTCCATTACTTTGAAAAGTATATATGTATATATACTGAATATTTTGCGACTTCATCGCATTAAGATATCAAACTTGGTTCATTTCTTTTGACCAAGATTTTCATGAGTATTATGAGTAGACTCATATACTATTAATCATTATACATATTATTTTGGTGGGCTTGCTGCTCACCCTTGCTTTCTTCTTTCATCACACAACATCAGATAGATAAGATGAACAGGACCAAGCTCCCAATTCGCGATCGGATAGGAAGCGTTTCGCAGCTTCCTATAGGCATTGAAGTCACTGTAGCTGAGGTAGGGAACTACCAATAGACTAGGCTTCAACTTTTGATGTACCAGATTTATGTATATTTATGAATTGTAATAATGGCAATGAAATGTAAATTTATTCAGAACCTTTTAAGGTGTATTGACATATAATTGTGGAATAAAAACGACTTGTGATTATTTTTGGATGTTCATCTCTGAGACTATAACGTGTGGTGTGTGTGTTTATTGTGGGGTCACAATACAGAGTAGTTGAGAAATTATTAAGATTGGGTGTTAATAAGGGAAATGGAACTCGTGACAACCCGGATCCCCGACCCCGGATCTGGGGGTGTTACAATAACAGGTTCACAAGGAACAATAACAGGGTTTCTCAAGAATCAATAACAGGTTCGCAAGGAACAATAACAGGGTTTCTCAAGAATCAATAACAGGTATATCACAATTGCAATAAAAAGCCTCTAGTTAATCATGACATCATCAATATCCTCTCTATATTCAAATTATACGAGTAGGAAGAGTTACTTGCCTGAATTCACTTTCCTGTTTCACAAGGATTAAACTACTGCCACCTAGTACACCTTTCCCTTTTCCTTTATCGCAATACCCTAAGAGTACATATACTCGATCATATACACAAAGCACGCTTATACCATAACTCGTATAATTTACCAAATAGTCATCGAATCACATATTGTGACGCAATTACGACACATAGCATATAATCCTTGTATCCGAACTCTATTATAATAACAATTTTACAGTCTTATATCAAGATAACTCAATCCTTCCTTTTATATCATTTAATTCGAACCAAAATAAACAAATAAACCACATAATTCTTAGAAATCTCACATGCATTCACTTAGTGTAATCCTAGAGTCAAATTAACCTCTTTTACACCCTTAATCATTCGTCCCTTACAACCAAACATAATCAAGTACACTCAAATATAATCGAACATCATTAAACACAATTAATCTTCATTTAATAACATGCAAGTACAAGAATCACTTACACAATCAGGTCTCATCCTTTTTAATCAAAAAGCCGAATCATAATCACAATCAAAACCAAAATTAAAACCCTCTTTTAATTATCAAAAATTCGAACCTAAAATCAACACAAACACCTTCCAAAATTGACATGCAACCAAGTAATCATTTCAATTATCACTAGTAGCACATAATCCCACAAAAATCAACTTAATCCTTTTCCAATCATAAGACCCATTCGGGTTTTTCAAAAAAATACACATGCATAAACAAATTTTGACATGTAAGGCTTTAAATCACCATTTCAACTCACTTTGACCCTTAACCTAACCATTCAACGCATTTTATTTACAAATCAAACTAAACTCACTTGATTATACTTAAACCTTACATGCATGCCATGAAACTTTCTTAGAAACAAAGATTTATATTCAATATCAAGTTTAACACTGTAATAACCCCAATTTTTGGAATTTTTGAAACCCTTATAAATAGTGTTTTTGCTGATTATGCTGAATAAGAAAACTTTTCATGCCACACTATGTAGGGGTTCTTTTATTGATATTCTGAGATCTTATTAGCACTCTATATGGTATATAAGTGTATGTAAAGATCGTCATAATCCAAATTCGAACACTTTGATTTTTTCCCGAAAATCCACCAGATACAGAAATAATTGAGTATAAGGTAACAGGATTAAAAGGATTTTAATTCAAGGATTATAAGAGGAGATCATAAAAGGAATATAATGTATTGAGAAAGGTTAAGGGAACCTAAGTAATAAGATCCCGGGTATGATCCCTCAAACGATAAACGAGAATGAAAGTTAAGCGAACCGTATAACAGATCAGCGGTCATTAGGCAAGTAGTTAGGAGTTAATCAAAGAGGTTAGTGATGATGATGTCATCAAACCAATAAGAAGAGGTCAAGCATGGGAAGATGACATAAGAATGATGACCTAAGCATTACAAAAAAAAGTGTGTTGTTGGTTGATTTTAAGCCATTCACTTTTTACCATGGTAAAAGGTAATTAACAAAACAAAAAGGGAAAGCAATCAAACAAGAAGCATTTCTTCTCCCCCCTCATTCTTGCTCTCGGCTTTTCCATGAAAAGCAAAGGAGAATTTTCAAAACTCAAGCTACACACCTTCAAAAATCAAGAGGTTTGTTTCTTTAGCTCCATAATTCATAAGTTAGATGAGCCATAAGTTTAAGCTCAAGATTCCATGTTTAACATAGCTAATCAATTCATCAAAATTCTTGGTGAATAGTGTTTTCAAGAAACTAACTTTGTGTTTTCTTATGTTTTCTTCAAGATCCAACTTAGTAGAGATAGTTAGTGGATATTTAAGGCTTCCTAAGTGATTCTCCACTCTCCAAGGAAGGTATAACCCCTCCAAACCCTAACTTTACTTTGAGTATTAGGTTTGGTTTTGTTTGTTATAGTTCATGAGAGCATGATTCTTGTATGTTTAGAGTTTGGTTGGAATTATAATGATTTTGGGTTATAAATCTTGGTTGTTGGTTGATGAACCTTAAGTATAGTTAGTAGCTCTTGTTTGAGATTGAATAAGTTGGAAAAATCATGAGGTAATGGACTGAATTAGTAAGGTTTGGATGAAGTTTGGTGGTATTGGTGGTTATAGGTTGATTTGTGGTTGAATTGTTGTAGTTTAAACTTTGGTAATCGTATAAACATAGCCGTCATAATGCCCGATTTACTTTAGACTCTTTTTGTTCTTAACATCAGGACCCGTGAACTCACTGTTAGGTTTTGACCATTGTCATGATTAGATAGCTCATGTTACGAGCTTCATTTTGATATGTGGTTCGCTTGAATCTGTTGTACGGTTTAGGAGAAACGACCGTTTTAAGTAACAACATTTCATGAACGAACCATTACCCCTCACCTTACTTTGAAACCTTGGTTAAGGACCTTAAATGACTAATTGGGGTATGAAACAATTATGTAAAGTGGATTAGGCAGTTGGTAGGGTACTCGCGAAAGAATCGCCTTAAAACCCTTAATGGTTAATTTATTAAAAATGGTGGAGCCGAGGGTACTCGAGTGACTTAAGTGAATCGTTAAGCGCAAAGCGAGCGTTAGAGTCTAATTGGTTAAAGTATAGATTCATAAGCGACTTTGGTTTGATTCCAACTTATATGTTGTTTATAGGTTACCAGACTCATCCCAAGCCATTTATCACCCCCAATCGCTCAGGCAAGTTTTCTACCCGTTATATTGTTGTTGTGATGTAAATATATGTATATGCATTATCTTGTGATAAGTGCATGATTGTTATTAGCAAATTTTGCGATATATTGGAGCATGCTGATATGGTATATATGCATGTCTGTTTCGTAATCTTGATATCTAATTGTTGATTCAAATGCTTATAAGTTGCATAATACCTATGCTAGAGATAAGCAATAGTTGCTTATACCCTTAGTATAGGGGACCTAAAGGTGAACATTTTCTAAACCGGGAGTCGATGTTCCCGAGTATAATATATATATATATATATTTATTTATTTATTTATATAAATATAGATATAGTTTTCAAAACTATTAATCGAATAAGTTTTATTCGATAACTTTATTTTATTTAATGAATATTATTTTGAATATTCATTCGAGGACTTATGACTCCGCTTATTTTATTAAATGAATATTGTTTTGAATATTCATTCGAGGACTTATGACTCCGCTTATTTTATTAAATAATATTCTTTATTTTATTAAAGAATAATGTTTCGATAATCAAACTTATTTTCGATTATTCAAATAAAGATCGTACTTTCGTATAAGTATATCTTTGGTTATTTATTATTCATTTCAAGTATGAGTTTTAAAACTTCTACTTCAATTATTTTTATAAAGATTATTCTTTATGGGAATATTATTTAAATAATAATATTTAGATATTTTCTAATATAGTGGGACTGATTTATTTTATTAAATCTGCATTACTCCAAACATTCTTAAAAATGTTTTCGAGTCTTCAAAATGATTTTTAAAGGTTAGGGCGGATCCCAAAACTCATTTTTTTATATTTAAGATCTTCCTTTCGAAGGGGATTTAAATACTCGCTCAAAACCTGAGGGATCCGGCTCTATGGTGTATTTTATATTCGCAACAAGGTTGCTGTTTTGATAAAAGAGTTTTTGATTACTTACCCAACACTCGGGAAGTAAAATTCTTGGAACAAGTTAATCCATTAACAGACATCGCCTGGGAAATATCGGTGAGTTTTCCTTTCCAACTAGATACGACTTCTTGGTGGAGCCGTATGAACAAGTTTCTACTAGGGGAAAGGGGGGACGAGCTTTACGTTTCAGAGTCATGGATTTCATCTGAACTAGGAGTGGCGTAAGTGGTCGAGTGGCGCCGACCCAGCCTTATTATATTGGTCCAAATGGCCTGGAAGTTCCGCTAAGACGGTCCATTCCTTAGGAGTCCAGTGTTCGGTTGACAAGTAAATCCGACAGGTTCTCCTCTACATGTAGAAAATGGTGGGGTTGCACTAATGCGACTGATCATCGTAAGTGGTCTTCCTGGCGCGGCAAACTCCCGTAATGAGTTCATCATCCAATTGGATATTTCTGCAACACTACCCAGAGCCCTTCGATAGAAAGGCTACGGCTGGGCGATTATTGAGTGTTGGCAGGGTCGAGTTTTTAAATTGATGTTTTCATCAAATGAAGTATCTCTTAACTTCATTTCATTTTGATGATATTCCAAAGACTGATTCTATACAAGTTTTGTCGTGTAGCTTCATCTATGGGATGAGCTAATTATAACTTGAATGGTGGTAGTTCAAGTAGTATTCGGAAAAGATATAAGTATATTGGAGTATCTTGTAACTTCATCTTTTCAACTTATATCAATTTAATGATTATCTTATGCATGACAAAGATTTTCAGAAAAACATTTGAGACAAGGTTAGATATATGAGGTCACCTTATAACGATATTTTTATACAGTTATAAACTGGAAATCTGTGTATATTATACATGTCAGAGGATTTCAAAGATATTGAAAAGTATATATGTATATATATACTGAATATTTTGCGACTTGGTCGCGTTAAGATATCAACTTGGTTCATTTCTTCTTGACCAAGACTTTCATGAGTACTATGAGAATGCTCATATATTGTTAATTATTATACATATTATTTCGATGGGCTTGTTGCTCACCCTTGCTTTCTTCTTTCATCACACAACATCAGATGGACAAGATGAACAGGACCAAGCTCTCAATTCGCGAGCGGATAGGAAATGTTCCGCAGTTTCCTATAGGCGTTGATGTCGCTGTAGCTGAGGTTGGAACTACCAATAGGCTAGGCTTTCAACTTTTGATGTACCAGACTTATTTATCTATATGAATTGTAATAATGGCAAAGAAATGTAAATTTATTCAGAAACCCTTTTAAGGTGTAACGGTTTATACTTGTGGAATAAAATGACTTGTGTTATTTTTGGTATTCATCTCTGAGACTATAACTTGTGGTGGGTATGTGTGTGTATATTGTGGGGTCACAGTACGCAGTAGTTGGTTGTTTATTAAGGTTAAGTGTTATTAAGGGAAATGGAACTCGTGACAATCCGGATCCCCGACCCCGGATTTGGGGGTGTTACAGAAATGGTATCAGAGCTAAGCGTTATAAACCTCAGAGATGAAGTGTCGTTAAAATAATTTCACTAAGATAAATAAGAACTCTTGCCAAGTTCATAGTCGGACTACCTAACGTAGTACTGACAGTTAAAACCCTTATGGGAACCCTTATAAATATCGTGATAAAAGCGTAGTTCATTATCGTATTTGGTAGCGGGACTCCGAATCCTGAGGTTGAGGAGCAACAACGCGATGATGTTTTATTAATTATTGGAGATCAGATTGTGGATTTGATAGAGCATCCTAACACGGGACCGGATGATGTTCATATTGAGGATGTAGCGGTTTAAGATGTTGTCCTAGAAGGGATTATTGCTAAGAAGGATTCCGTGGAGGATCCTGACAAGAATGAATAAAGGACCACTGAAGAATTGATGACCATGGTCAGGGCGACTACCAGAGGTAGGATTGGCTGGTCACTACCGGAGGTTCGTTCAAGTTTGTAAAGATAGTAGCCCCTTTAACACGACTTACTCGTAAGACTCAGAAGTTCGAATGGACAGAGAAATACGAGAACAATTTTCAAGAACTAAAGCAAAGATTGGTGGCGGCCCCTATGATGGCGTTGCCGGATGAAAAAGGAGATTTTGTGATGTGTAGTGACGCTTCACATAAGGAATTAGGGTGCTTCTTATACAGCACAACAAGGCAATCGCGTACGCGTCAAGACAATTAAGGGAATATAAAATTCGATATCCCCACCCATGATCTTGGGCTCGTGGCAATAGTTTTTCCCTAAAGATTGGAGTCACTACTTGTATGGAGAGAAGTGCAAGATTTACACAAGCCATAAGTGCTATAGTGCATTTTCACGCAGAAAGAGCTCAACATGCGCCAGAGGAGGTGGTTAGAGCTAATCAAGGATTATGATTATGAGATTCTTAATCATCCAGGGAAAATCAAAATGGTGGCTAATGCCCTTAGTATAAAAGAGAGACTCAAGATGATAATGTCTTTGGGAGATTTGATAAGAGATTTTGAGAAAATGGAAATAGAAGTGAAGGTAACCGGAGCCGGTACCCAAACGTTGTTTGAGATTGTAATATAGCCCGAATTATCGAAAAAAATCATATTGTGCCAAGAAAAAGTGATGAATGAAGGCAGAGAGTCAATGACTGGAGAAGAGATTAATACCAAGAAAGATGATAAGGGAATAACGAGGTATTCCTACAGAATTTGGGTTCCAAACGTTTAAGAGCATAAGGACTGGATCTTAGATGAAATCCATAGCTCGAGGAATAAGGTTTAGGAAAAACCCGGAATGTGATAGTCAGGGAGGTTGCCATTAAGAAAGAAGGAGCCCATAACATAATGAAGTGGAAAACAAGGATTTTAACGTATAAGATAACCCCAAGTATGGGAGGTAGGAAGAAATATTTAGACTGAGAAAACAGAAGTTGAGCAAGATAGGAAGAACCAGGATGGTACTCCTATTGGGCAATCCATGGACCTGCCTAAAACAAAACTTATACTTTTACCCCTAACCACCACCTTGAGGAAATAATGTGGTGTGAAATTCTTTCAGGACCTTTAAGTCGCTAAGCTCTCAGAGTTCCAAGGAAATAGCTGACCCAGTCGAGGCAAGAGCCTGGCTAAAGGAAATAGAGGAATCATTTGAGATTCTAAATGATTGACGAATTACAAAACACTATGTTTGTCACTTACCCTCCTAAGAGATAGGCCACCCGCTTGTGAAAGGCCAAGGAAGGCACGGAGCAAGAGATTATAATAAACTGATTTAAGTTCAGTCAATTGTTTTCAGGAAAGTACTTCCCAAGGTTATGGAGATAGTGTAAAAGCTTTAGAGCCAGAACAAAGGCAGACGAGTATGATGAATTATGAATCTAAGTTGTAAAAGTTGTCAAGATTCGTTCTGAGGACATGAATCCAGAATGACGGGATGTTTGAAATCAATGCTTATGTTGTGTTGGTTCGTGAAATAATGATAAGAGAAAGGAAAATAAAAAGAAACTGAAGTGGAAAGGAATATAAAGGCAATAGAGTTTGAGGAATGATAAGGGAGTTGGGTATGAGGAAACCCTAAAGACTCGTAGCAATAGAAATAGAAAAGTATGCAATCGTCAGGATGAGGGTGATTCACCATGAGTTAAATTGATGGTTGAAGGCATAAGAGATACATATATTTTATCCCCTGTAAGTTGGGAGGATTTGAGGAAACCTTGAGATAGTTCGAAGGATAAATATTGAGACGCGGATAGACTGAGGAGACAAGGAAGTAAGAAATTAGGAAAATTGGATGAAGGAAGTGACCTTCAAGAATGTGAAGTGTAAGACCGGTGGCTTGATACCCAGGAAGGGAGACGCCAGGTATGAAAGATATCCCAACATTGAGATGACTGTTGAGATAAACAACAAAAGTAAATAAGGATTTATTAAGAAGAAGTTCATGTTGAACACGACCAATATCTTCCAGATCATCCATGTGATCATTACCAAATCAGGAAAGAAAAGCGGATAACCATTTTTATCTTTTGGAGGCCATGTGGATTGACCTTAACTTGAATAAGGATGCTATTGTGAAATTCGGTATAGACTATCGAGGTGGAAATGATTGAATAAGATACCCTTATCAGGGATATATGACTTTATTTATCCATGGAAGGATGCTTGTACCTTTTTAAAGGTGGAATTAAGGATAGAACATCGATAACTTAAAAGGAATCCTAGGGGAATGCATAAAGGTTGGCATTTCACCCTTAATAGGGATCGTATGAGTTTTGACAGTATGAATTGGAAAAGATTAAGGTAATAATAACCTTTAAGGATCAGTGGAGAAATTTTTCAGAAGTATATAGACAATGGTTCTAGTATTAGTAAATGGTATTTTGATATGCCCTGTATATAGGAAATACAGGAGGAACGATTGAAGGATAACCTTAGAGGTTTTACAAGGAGAAAGGAAATATTCGAAATTCTCAAGAATAAAAATGTTGATAAAAGAAATATGACATAATTATAATGATGCCAAGTGGGGCACGTGTTAAACCACGAGAAAGTATGGATCGAACCAGTAAAGGTCGAAATTGTTCAGGGCAATTAGGACCTAAGATAAAAGATGTTCTAAGTATGATTGAGAGTCAGTCGTGACAGTGATTAACCTCTAAAGATTGAGGCAATAAATTATAGAAAAATGGTGATATTTTTTTTTATTTACTCATCAAATATTAAAGAAAAGCATTTTCACATAAGCTGTGATTGAAATAAGGTAGAAAGTTTATTTGGAGGTGGTTAAAATGACATTGACTGTAAGGAAATTTTACTATCAGGAAAGGCCAAAGAGGTGGCCGACACTTTAAAGGTAAGAGGATAATTATAGGCGCTTGTGCCAAAGGAATACAGTGATGATGGTTAAAGCTATGAAGGTTGTATTATGGTTTGGAAGATTGACATTCCTTCTGATGACTGTGCAATACCCAACCGTAATAGTAGTTGGTAAAGGTTTAATTCGTGTAATCGCCATGAGCGGGCTATCTATCTCAGGAGATACTATCTTGAGAATGAGCCTGGACCATGTTTCAAAAAAAAGGACTAAACAAACCTTTGAGTTAAGTCTTCTATTGAAGGCATATGATTAAGAATGGTATTAACCTGCTATCATTGCTTTCATTGAAACTCTTCTGCAATTTTATCTGCTTCACGTCATGAATGTACGTCAGGATCAGGAGTGTTCTTCATGAATCAAGAACGGTGATCATGTTACCTCCTTAGAAGAATTCGATATGATATGAATGGACTCCGTATGGTTAGCTATTAAAACTTCATGGAAAACGAATGACTACAGTAGGTCAACGGTGGGCCATAGTAATGCAGGAATGATTCTGAGAGTAATGAGCTGATTACTTACAACCGTGAGAGTTGTATTGGAATGGATGTTGAGAGTAAGTACCACTAATCGGGTCATGGTGGTGTATAAGTTATCATTGATAGACTAATTAAGTCGATTATCTACCTATGATATATTTATTCCTTCTTATCGATAAAGAGTAGTATTACCCATATGAAGAAGGTTGCGGTATAGAAATGGATTCTAGTAACGATGAGGTCTAGAATGAGATCCCAGATTCGATTTTCGATATCGAGGGAGTTTCAAAGGTGATTGTGTATAAGCTCGAGGAAGAGCATGGGTCCATAGAATGATGGACGGAATGGAGAAAATATTTAGGCATGTGAAATGCGATGCTATAATACTTGATGTTGATATAAATACATATATGTTTTATTCTCCTATGACAAACCTCTATAGTTCAGAGGTAGGTTCCAAGCCAGATATTTTGTGGCAGTATATTTTTTCATATATACAATTCTCTTCAATTCGTTCTTTTCTCTTCTTTTCATTTCATGTAAGCTGAGAAGAATAACCCTTCCAGAAAGGGGAGGTATTGCCGAATGACTATCTATCTGTGTGATAGAAGCCTAGTAGGATACCATCTATTGTTTAATTGCTTGTCAAGTACTAAAGGCTGGCCACCTTCTGTACTAACTATGCGATATAAAAAGTGTTCATGATCATAGTGATCTCTCAATAAATTCTTTTACTTCTATATGAAGGATTAAGCTTTCGAAAATAGAAACAGCTGAAAAAGGAGTAATAAAGTTGTGGTAGTATTCGGAATGGAAACACATTCGTGATACTAAGGTTGGCATGGTTATTAAAAGGTTATAGAACGCTAACGAGCAAAAGTATAACCAATATAATATTAGGAACGGAAGGTAGTAGCGATTACGAACTGGAAAAGAATGGGTATTGAGAAGCAAAAGCTCTAATGTTAAAAGCTATAATGAGAGTCTGTGCAATAGACTTGAAAGAATTTGGAATGATCACTTAACACGGATTGAGTTTTCTTACGATAATAGATCATATGTCAGTATTGAGATATCGCCTTATGAGATCCTTGAGGGAAGACAATGTCGATCTCCCTTATGTTAGGATGAAGTTGTAGAGCGCAAGATGCTCGGACCCGCAGTAGTCCAAAGGATCAAGGATATAATAGATTTTAATCAGAGGACGGCTGGTAGTAGCCCAAGATGGGAACATGAAGTATGTTGATTTGACACGAAAGGATAAGGAATAGGAAGTGGGGGACCTAGTGTTGTTATAGGTATTCCCTTGGAAAGGAAGGATGAGGTTCGGAAAGAAAGGGAAGCTAAGTCCACGAATTGTTGGACCCTTGGATATATTAAGACATATTGGGAAGATAGCATATGAGCTAGCCCTACCCCCGAATATGTAGCAAGTTCATAACGTGTTCCACGTATCAATGTTAAGAAAATGTAATTCGGATGCCAGATAAATAGGGGCATATGAGCGCATAGACATGCAACCAGACGTAACCTATATGGAGCAACCAGGAAGGGTTATAGATCGAAAAGGGATAAGTGCTTAGGAGAAGGGTTATCAAACTAGTCAGAGTTTGGTGGTAGAACCATAATGTGGAAAATTGACTAGAGAGTTAGAAGGCACAATGCTAGAAAAGCATCCCCAACTGTTTTCTATCTGATTCCGGGACGGAATCCTTTTAAGGAGGGGAGACTGTAATAACCCAATTCTTGGAGATTTTTGAAACCTGGATGAATGGTAACTTTTGCTGACAATGTTGATTAAGAAAAATTATCAGACCACGATATATAGGAGTACTGTTATGGAAATTCTAAGATCGTATTAGTATTCCATAAAGAAAATAATGTATGTAAAAGCTGTCGGATTTTGAAAATGAGCACTTTTATTTTTCCCCGAGATTTCCACCAGACATTAAGGGATTTAAGGAATTAATATTAAGATGAAGGATTTTAAATTCAAGGATTATAAAGGAGAATTAATTTAGGTATTAAAAATACCAAGAAGATTTTATCAATAAAACCATTAAGGTATTTAACCAAACGATCAACGAGATTGAGTGATAACCGGACAAAGAAATGAATAACGACTCTTGTAAATACCTTTGCAAGTGGCAAGGCAAGTGGATGGTTGATCAAACAAGAAACCAAGTGATAGTTAGGAAGGAATGGCTAGTTAATTATATAGTTAACTAGGGATGATCTCATCTCACCACAAATCACCAACACATGGCAAATGGTGAGATCATCTTCCACTAACTCCTTTGTTTATTATTAACCTAGCAAAATATCAAGACAACCCATCATTATCCACCACATTATTCCACCAACACAAGAAAGCAAAAGCATTTCCTCCCCCATTTCCATTGCTCTCGGCCAAAACAGAACTAGCACACTAAAACTGCTGTATCTCCTTTATTTCTCACTCAAACATTGTGTTCTATAGCTCATTGGAAAGGTATTGAGATGGCCTACAACTCTTGTTTACAAGTCTCGTCCAAATAATCATGGTAAGACCCTCATTTTACAGTTCTTTAAATCGGACTTTTAGAAACTTCAAAGCCTAACTTTGTGTTCTTGATTTCTTTGGAAAGATCAAGCTTGTAGGAGGCTCCCTAAGGCTTCCTAGCAACTTAACACCTCCCAAGGAAGGTATAAACTTCAAACCCTAGCCTTTACTTTATTTGTTAGTAAGTTTAATGGTTGGTTTTGTGAAATGAGAAGCATGGATTGTGATTATTAGTAGTTTGGTTTGATTTGGAAGTGTTTTGGTAATTGAAGCTTGATTATAGTTCATAGGTCTTGATTGTGGTTGTTTGAGTTGAAAACCTTGGAGATTATGGACTGATGTGGTATGGTTTAGGTGAAGTTTTGTTGTATTGATGGTTATGAGTTGGTTGGTGGTTAATTGGAGTAGTTCATAACATTTGGACCCTAGAACTCCCTGCTAGATTATGACCATTGCCATTTTTAGATAGTTCATGTTACGAGCTTCGTTTTGATATGTAGTTCGTTTGATTCCGATGTACGGTTTAGGAGAAACGACCGTTTTAAGTAACGGCGTTTCGCGAACAAAACTTTTCCCCTCGCCTTACTTTGAAACATAGGTTAAAGACCAAAAAGGGTTAATTAGTGTATGAAACAATTATGGTAAGAGTGTTAGGCAGTTGGTAAGACATCACGAAGGAATCGCCTTAAAACTTGTAATGGTTAAATTATAAAAAATGGTGGAGCCGAGGGTACTCGAGTGACTTAAGAGAATCAGTAAGCGCAAAGCGAGCGTTAGAGTCTAAGGTAGTTAGAGTATAGATTTACAAGTGACTTTGGTTTAATTCCAACTTACTTATTGTTTATAGGTTACCAGACTCGTCCCAAGCCTTTTATCACCCCCAGTCGCTCAGGCAAGTTTTCTACCCGTTATACTGTTGTTGTGATGTATATATGTATATGCATTATCTTGTGATAGATGCATGTTGGTTAATTAGCAAATTTTGCGATATATTGAAGCATGCTGATATAGTATATATATGCATGCCTGTTTCGTATTCTTGTCATATATATCTGTTGGTTCAGTTGATAATACCTATGCTAGAGAATAGCGGTAATTTGCATATACCCTTAGTATAGGGACCCAAAGGTGAAAACATTTTCTAAAACCGGGAGTCGAGGATCCCGAGTAGATTTTATATATATATATATATTTATATATATATATATGATTATAGTTTTCAAAACTATTAATCAAATAAGGTTTATTCGATAACTTTATTTTATTAATGAATATTATCTTGAATATTCATTCGAGGACTTATGACTCCTTTATATTATTTATTGAATATTACTTGGATATTCATTTGAGGATGTATGACTCCTTTATTTTATTTAATGAATATTATTTATAATATTCATTCGAGGTATTATGACTCAGCTTATTTATTTATTGAATATTATTTCGAATATTCATTCGAGGACTTATGACTCCTTTATATTATTTATTGAATATTACTTGGATATTCATTTGAGGATGTATGACTCCTTTATTTTTTTAATGAATATTATTTATAATATTCATTCGAGGTATTATGACTCAGCTTATTATTTAATGAATATTATTTCGAATATTCATTCGAGGGCTTATGACTCAGCTTATTTATTTATTGAATATTATTTCGAATATTCATTCGAGGGCTTATGACTCAGCTTATTTTATTTATTGAATATTATTTGAATATTCATTTGAGGATCTATGACTCCGATTATTTGCTGAGATATATTCTTTATTTTATTAAAGAATAAGGTGTCGATAATCAAACTCACTTTTGATTATTCAAATAAAGATAGTACTTTCGTATAGGTATATCTTTGGATATTTAATATTCATTTCAAGTATAAGTTTCAAAACTTCTACTTCAATTATTTTTATAAAGATTATTCTTTATGGAAATATTATTTAAATAATAATATTCAGATATTTTCTAATATATTGGGACTGATTTATTTTGTTAAATCAGCATCACTCCAAACATTCTTAAAAATATTTTGCGAGTCTTCAAAATGATTTTTAAAAGTTAGAGCGGATCCCAAAACTCATTTTTATATTTAAGATCCTCCTTTCGAAGGGGATTTAAATACTCGTTCAAAACCTGAGGGATCCAGCTCTGTGGTGTGTTTTATATTCGCAACAAGGTTGCTGTTTTGTTAAATGAATCGATTACTTACCCAACACTCGGGAAGTAAAATTCTTGGAACAAGTTAATCCATTAACAGGCATCGCCTGGGAAATATCGGTGAGTTCTCCTTTCCAACTAGATACGACTTCTTGGTGGAGCCATATCAACAAGTTTCTACTTGGGGAAAGGGGGAACGAGCTTTACGTTTCAGAGTCATGGATTTCATCTGAACTAGGAGTGGCGTAAGTGGTCGAGTGGCACTGGCCCAGCCTTATTATATTGGACCAAATGGCCTGGAAGTTCCGCTAAGGCGGTCCATTCCTTAGGAGTTCAGTGTTCGGTTGACAAGTAAATCCGACAGGTTCTCCTCTACGTGTAGAAAATGGTGGGGTTGCACTACTACGACTGATCATCGTAAGTGGTCTTCCTGGCGCGGCAAACTCCCGTAATGAGTTCATCATCCAATTGGATATTTCTGCAACACTACCCAGAGCACTTCGATAGAAAGGCTACGGTTGGGCGATTGTTGAGTGTTGGCAGGGTCAAGTTTTCAAAATGATGTTTGCATCAAATGAAGTATCTCGTAACTTCATTTTATTTTGATGATATTTTAAAGATTTAATCTATTCAAATCTGGTCTTGTAGTCTCATCTACGTGATGAACTTTTGAAACTAATTATAACTTGAACGGTGGTAGTTCAAGTAGTATTTGGAAAAGATATAAGTATATTGGAGTATCTTGTAACTTCATCTTTTAAACTTATATCTAGTAAATGATTATCTTATGCATGACAAAGATTTTCAGAAAAACGTTGAGACAAGGTTAGATATATGAGATCACCTTGCAACGATATTTTTATACAGTTATACACTGGAACTCTGTGTATATTATGCATGGAAGAGGACTTCCAAGATTTTGAAAAGTATATATGTATATATATTGAATATTTTGCGACTTCATCGCATTAAGATATCAAACTTGGTTCATTTATTTTGACCAAGACTTTCATGAGTACTATGAAAAGGCTCATATATTGTAAATTATTATACATATTATTTTGGTGGGCTTGCTGCTCACCCTTGCTTTCTTCTTTCATCACACAACATCAGATAGACAAGATGAATAGGACCAAGTTCCCAATTCGCGAGCGGATAGGGAACGTTCTGCAACTTCCTATAGGCATTGAAGTCGCTGTAGCTAAGGTGGGAACTACCAATAGACTAGGCTTCAACGTTTGATGTACCAGATATATGTATACTTATGAATTGTAATAATGGCAAAGAAAATGTAAATTTATTTAGAAAACCTTTTAAGGTGTATTGGCAGATAATTGTGGAATAAAATGACTTGTGATTATTTTTGGATGTTCATCTCTGAGACTATAACATGTGGTTTGTGTGTTTATTGTGGGGTCACAGTACAGAGTAGTTGATTAATTATTAAGATTGGGTGTTATTAAGGGAAATAGAACTCATGACAACCCGGATCCCCGACCCCGGATTCGGGGGTGTTACAATATCGGTGAGTTTTCCTTTCCAACTAGGTACGACTTCTTGGTGGAGCCGTATCAACAAGTTTCTACTAGGGGAAAGGGGGGACGAGCTTTACGTTTCAGAGTCATGGATTTCATCTGAACTAGGAGTGGCGTAAGTGGTCGAGTGGTGCCGGCCCTGCCTTATTATATTGGCCCAAATGGCCTGGAAGTTCCGCTAAGACGGTCCATTCCTTAGGAGTCCAGTGTTCGGTTGACAAGTAAATCCAACATGTTCTCCTCTACATGTAGAAAATGGTGGGGTTGCACTACTGCGACTGATCATCGTAAGTGGTCTTCCTAGCACGGCAAACTCCCGTAATGAGTTCATCATCCAATTGGATATTTCTGCAACACTACCCAGAGCCCTTCGATAGAAAGGCTACGGCTGGGCGATTGTTGAGTGTTGGCAGGGTCGAGTTTTTAAATTGACGTTTTCATCAAATGAAGTATCTCGTAACTTCTTTTTATTTTGATGATATTCCAAAGATTGATTCTATACAAGTTTTGTAACGGTTTATACTTGTGGAATAAAATGACTTGTGTTATTTTTGGTATTTATCTCTGAGACTATAACTTGTGGTGGGGGTGTGTGTGTATATTGTGGGATCACAGTACGCAGTAGTTGGTTGTTTATTAAGGTTAAGTGTTATTAAGGGAAATGGAACTCGTGACAACCCGGATCCCCGACCCCGGATTTGGGGGTGTTACAAACACTAAAATAATTAAGCAACTCATCATTCGAAATCAAAAACCCCTTTTTAAAATCAAAATTCAAACTATCATAAAAAACCAAAGAAAATACAACACAACATTCACTATACTTCTTTTATGATTATGCACTAAGAAATTGAGATTTTTTTAGGTAAAATCAAAAGAAGTTAATTTCGAAACTAACTTGAACACTTACATGCAAAAGATAAACGGATACAGAATTAGAAATAAGGAAGATTGATGGTGAAAATTTTGATTTCCAACTAGCTTTAGGCTTTGCATGTAAGAGAGAGAAGGAGGGAGTGTATGAGAGAGAGAGAGCCGAAAGGGACAGAGTTCGGGACTGAGAGAAGAGAGAAAAGGGAGAAAAGAGAGAAGTGGGGAGAAAGAGGAAGAAAAATGGGAGGGTTTACTCTCTTATATAGCCACCAAGGAGGATAGTTTGGTAATTTGCAAATTAAACTTCCAATTTCCTTTTATACTTAAATCAAAAATGAATTTTATTAGTAGATAATTTATTCAGAAAAGATGAAAATGCCACGAATATCATTTTTAGAATATAGATCTTGAAATTAGTTTTTCATCCATATTTTTTAAAATAATTTTTGAGCGTACGGTTGATTTATTACGGGTTTTACAAGATTGTGCTCAAAATAGAATTATAACTCGATAAAATCATTTTAAGATACTCTGATCACGAAATAAATCCATCTATCTTTTTTATAAAGTCTCTAGGACTATTTTGAAGATAAAAAAACAACTTTCACACCTTGAACATACTTGGATAATTTTATAAAAACATTTAAAGGTCCAATAAACCTTAATTTAAATCAAATAAATCCCTTTAGGTCATTTAAAAATCAACAGAGCACATAATTAAGCATATTTTCAAGCGATAGCACGTATTCACATTTCACGACTCGTACTCGATCACAAAATTTCCCTTTTGATTATTATTATTCCCTTTTTCGCGTAACGGGTCGCGTTCTGCTTGACGGCCCGACGTTGAGCGTTTCAATTACGCTTCACAATAAGTCCTTTATACCAACTGACACGTCACTGAAATATAATACTTACTTAAACATTTCCATTTTACATAACAACATATAGTTCACATTTAAATACTTTTAATCTCTTTTAAAACGGGTCCCGTTTTACCTGACGGCCCGACAACACAGCTTATCCCCTAAGCTGACTCATCAAACTGTAACGCATGATTTTATGGTCCCAGATACTAACATACCATAAAGATAATTAACCAACAAAGTCATTTAACTCTTTATTTAATCACATAAATTATAATTACACCACAGAATTATACTTATTCACGTAATCACGTCGCAAAATTCCCATTCGCTACACCTAACGTACCAGAACCGAAGGCAGAAATTTTGCAAGACACTCACATCTCAAGATATTCAATTCATCCCGGAAGTACTAAAATGTACAGAGTTTAAAGGAAAACTTTTGGTGGCCAGACATGAAGAAAGAGATAGCGGAATGGGTCAGTAAATGTTATACGTGCCAATGAGTCAAAGTTGAACATCAACGTCCGAGCGGATTACTACAACCACTAGATATTCCGGAATGGAAATGGGAACATTTAGCAAAGGATTTCGTAGTAGGACTTCCGAGATCCAGAGCAAATCATGATGCAATTTGGGTTATCATTGACAGGTTAACGAAGTCAACACATTTTCTTCTAATCAATGAAAGGTTTTTGCTTGACAAGTTAGTACACCTATATCTCAAGAAAATTGTAATGCGCCATGGAGTGCCTGTATCCATTGTATCCGATCGAGATCCATGATTTAATTCGAGATTTTGGAGACAATTTCATGAATGTCTAGGAACTAAATTAAATATGTCCACTGCTTATTGTGGCACCCTCCAAACCCGGGTCAGAAGTTTGGGGTCCACACACACACACCTTTTATATAAACCTGCTAATAACAATAATAAAGATAATAATAAGATGCAGTGACCTTACTTACCAACTACCACGGATCGCAACAGGTTAAAGTATGCACAAAAGCCACACACACACACTTTTATTATAAACGCCCAAATCCCAACTATTTAAAATTACAACTTAAATATAATACATTATTACAAACTATACAAACTTAAACTATTCCAAAAGCCGTTAGCTAGCTTATTCTGATCAACCTGGAATCCTAGCTCTCGCACTAGATTGGGGATCCTCGCTACCAACCGGTTCCTTCTTAACTGGAAACGAGTATAAAAAAAATCGCACAAATGAGCTAACTAGCTCAGCAAGTCATATTGACAATACTTAGAATAAATAATGATCAAGTGAAATGAGTTAAGGTATCAAGTGAACAATGAATAATGACTTAGAATTGGATATTACATTTTCATCTTAAAAACCAAGGTTAGGTTGCTGATCAGTCACGTACTAACCCCGGGCAAGGCACACATATCTGCTATAATTACTGGATCCAGGGCATACATTGGCCTAACTTGACCACCAATCTGGTCTGACCACGAATCTGGTCCACAATTTTATAAAATAATCCAATTCTATCACAATAACAGAATAGACAATGTAAAGCAATAAACATAATCATAAACAACATTGGATTTCCAATCGTGGGATGGTTTCAATTTTCACAAGGAAATAATATGGCAATTACAAAGAATGGCTATCAGGTGGTGAAAGAATTGGATAACAAAAGAATCAAAGTTTCAGATTTACAAGGATTTACAGATTGAAAGATACGATCAAAACAGTCATATAACATACACATACGGATTTAACACGTTAATCAATGCACATATAACACATAACACATAAGATGTTTGATTGAAAATACTTTTCAAAAAAGGTTTGATGTTAAAAGGATTTTTCAGATACTTAATATGGATTTTTAAATATTTTTCAGAATTTAAACGGGCCGTTGAACCATTTTTGAAATAATAAACAGGGTTCAGTTGGCCGATTCTGGCTTTAAAATAATTTTATAATAATTATCGAGCCTCGAAAACAATTTACAATAATATTTTAAAACTCGAAACTATTTTTCAGAATTTTTAAATCAAAACAAAATAATTAAATCTAATTAAATAATTAATTAAATCAATTAATAATTAATTAAATCAATTAATCAATTAATTTTCGAATTAATTGACCAATTAACTAATTAATTATTAACTAAAATTAATTAACTAATTAATTCAGATTTATTTTTGAATTAAAAATAATTTTGGGAATTAAAATAATATAGAATTTTTAATAATTAAAAATGAATTTTTGTAACTAAAATAAATAGAAAATATGATTTTTAAATAATTTATAAACAGCAATCCTATTTTTGCAAATTCTGTAAAGTTTAGGGACCTAACTGTTTCTTCTCCAAAACTATGGGTATTAAACTATAACTTTTACAAGGCTCGCCGGAAAACACCCATGTCTCACCGGAGAAGACGATCCATGGATGCTCAGGCCACCACCACCTCCAGATCACATCTACTCACCACCAGGAACTCAACCATGCAATCCAATCATTTTAATAACCCTAGAACTGGCCGGAAAATGGCTGAGAAATTCGCCGGCTCCGGCGAATTTTGTTTGCTTCGATGAAAGCAAACCAGGAATCGTCTGTTGATGTACTATACATGAATCGATTGCAAATTCAACAAGGAACACGTTGCAATCAACAAAAACATCTAATAACCCCTAGAACAGAAAACCCCAAAATTCAATTAAGAACATTCATACGGGTTATAACCCTAATTTTAAAATTCAAAAATTAAACCCAATTTTGAACATGTTATTGAACTCCAAATCAGTCATATAATATATCAAAATCATCAGGAAGGAAAGCTCTACAACATGCAATCATCCAAACAATCACTCGAACAAAAATTCATAATTTAAATCAAAATAATTCAAAAATAAATAAAAATATAGAAAATAAACCTTGATTTCTGCAGTAAAACAAGCTCTGGAATTTGAAAGTACACTCCAAATCCTTCGTTTTGGTTACTACAACTTTCCAAACCGATTTCAATAACACCTTGAAACTGTAGTTTGATTCTCAGAAGGTTTTATGAAATTAGGGTTTTTCTCTGTAAAATTATATAATTACTGGCTGCAAATGATTTTTCTATACAAAATAAAATACATTAAAGGCTATTTATATTTACGGAATATTGGTACCCCGTTGGATCATGCTGGATATAAAATAGTACGTTTATTTATAAAAACAGATCCAAAACGGTATTGGTTTAGAAATAATTATCCAAATCTGTACAATTTGTACTGCGGTCTTGGTCTCAGCGCCTGGTTACACGTATTACGAGGTTATAATTATAATAGTTTAATAAAATATCATGTTTATTGAAAATACGAGTTTTATTGATTTACCGAAACAAATTTTGTATCGAAAATATTACGTCGGGACCCGCACAGGACAAACCGTACGCCGGATAAAAAGTGAAAACATGGAAAATGCTCGGAATATTGCAATTAGGTTAGGAAGGAGTTCTCGAAAGAGTTTCGGTTTATAAAAATGTAAAAACGGGTGAACTCGGCTGGTTCCCGATTATATAAAATGATTTAAAAATACTTGGAAAAAGAATTTATTAAATCCATAAATTTTCTATAAAATCATTAATCAACATAAAAATAGATAGAAAGATATGACAATTATCTAAATTTTATTTTGGACATATAAAAATTAAAATACTCCATTTATATTATTTTTAATCACACAAACACATATACCACTTAACTAATAATTCACTGAATACATACTGAACATGCATAATATTTATTTATTAACCAAAATAATTATACGATATATCCCAGATATTACACTTATCATCCACAGACGGACGGGCAAAGTGAAAGGACAATTCAGACAATTGAAGATATGCTACGTGTATGTGTGATAGATTTTGAAGGTAGTTGGGAAGAACATTTACTGCTAGTGGAATTCTCTTACAACAACAGCTACCATGTGAGCATTGGAATGCCACCTTATGAAGCCTTATATGAAATAAAATGCAGATCACCTACATATTGGGATGAAGTTGGGGAGCGCAAAATTCTAGGTCCAGAACTCATTCAGCAGACCAAGGAAAAAGTAGAGCTTATCCAAAAGCGACTTGAAGCAGCGCAAAATTGACAACGTAAATATGCAGACCCAACCAGAAAAGATGTGGGCTATCAAGAAGGAGAACATATATTGCTGAAGATATCACCATGGAAAGGATTGACTAGGTTTGGCAATAAGGGCAAGCTAAAGCCTCGATACGTCAGTCCATTTGAAATTTTGAAGAGAGTCGGAAAAGTTGTATACGAGTTAGCCTTACCGCCCCATATGTAGCATATCCATAATGTGTTTCACGTGTCAATGCTTAAGAAGTATAATCCTGATACAAGGCATGTAATAGAATATGAGCCGATAGAGCTTCAAGCAGATCTGTCATATATACAACAACCAGTAAGAATTTTAGATCGACAAGAGAGAGTATTAAGAAATAAGTCTGTACCATTAGTAAGAGTCTTATGGAGAAATCCCGTGGTTGAAATATCAACCTAAGAGCTCAAAAGGGAGATGTTAGAAAAGTATCCTCAATTATTTTCATAGCATGATTCTAAGGACATAATCCTAATAAGGGGGAGAATGTAAAGACCGAGAAATTACGCTTGTATTATATTTTAATAAAGGTGATTTATGTATTATTATGTCAGTAAGTGTGTAGAGTCATAAAACCCTATGTAACGCCCTCCAGACCCGGGGTATAAGTCTGGGGGTTACTAGCTAATCACCAAATATGTACAATCTGATTAACAATAATAAAGAAATGAATCTAACCCCTTTAACACTAACCAGGATCTTTTTAGGTTGAAGTATGAAAACAAGAACCACTAACTACTTTATTACCAACCAAATTCAAAATCTTATAAACTCTCTTTATTACAAACCATTGTCTAACCAGTTTTAAACTAATTTCATCTTTTATTCAAACACATTCGCTAACTATCTACACTCCACCTGTTCGGGCAACTCAAAGCTTTCATCCTGGATTGGGATCAACATCTTGGGTATGAGAGGATCCCGAGGCTTGACCGCTTCTTTACCACTCGAGTCCTGATGGGTTTCATATTCCTTCTTAACTGAAAACAATAAGGTGAATAAAAACAAAAAGGGGTGAGCCAAAAATTGCTCAAAAAGTCCACAAAATATAAACAATGTTTAAGCAGTTTAAATGAATCGGTAACCTGGGTATATCTGCAAAGATATAACCCCGTGAGAATAGAAAGAAGACCATTGCTGGCGAGTACAAACGAACTAAACTGGACACAAGTTCGCATCTATATCCTGCTGATCAGCCAGGATACAATACAGATCTATATCTCCCTTTATAGATTCAGTCGGGTACCCACGCTCTACGGCCCATCTCAAGGCACTGGTCATGTTTTGGTCCTTAGTATCAAGTAAAACTTAATTCCCAAAATATCACTCTCTAGTCCATAACATAGCAACCGGAACAATCGGTATACTTTGATATATTCTAATGACCAGAATATATCAGTATAAGTGAGTAACAAATGGAATATAAATAAGGAATTCAAGGAAAAGGAGAAATCAAGAATTGAAATGAAATATGAACAAGAGAATAACAAGTGTGTATCAGTGTTTATGAACAAGAATCAAAAGAGTGCAAGCGTGATAAGAATCTGAAGAAATATCACTATTCTGACATTAGAATAAGGGAAAAACTTGCCTTCTGCGCGACTTACTGCATATATGTCACCTTCATCTATCACCGACTCAACCTGTCTTGCTGGCTTAGCTTCTGTTAGAGAAATAGACTGGTTTAGTCATTTCGTACTTCAATTACGTCTTGAACCGACTTTACATCGTTCATAATGTCTACCCATGCGCTTATGACTGACTCGTATATGATATATTAGCAAGTAAGACTCGATTAACTATATAATACACATAAGCACATAATCATTTTTATAGTTAAAATAATTTTTAGAATCAAAATCGACTCTCTGATCGCTCAACTGATCATTATCTAACTCGTTCCCTATTTTTCGGAATTTTTCAGACTCGTCTCTGCACGCAATTCGGCTTATAATCCAACAAATAACAAAGTCCACTAATTTCTAGAAGAAATTAGGTTTTAATATTATTTTTAATTAAAAGAATTCATTTTTCTGAGTCAAAAGAGCTTTCGTTTCGCTCGAATCGGACTAACGGTGTGATTAATATCAATTAAACACGGATAATTCAATTTAATATTCAACATAAATAATTAATACTAATTTTTAAATCCTAAAATAATTTTTAAATAATTATTTAAGAAAAATCAGAACTAAAAAATGATTTTTCTATAATTTTTGGAATTAAAATGAATTTATTATGATTTATTGAAAATTATTTGATTAATTATCAAAATAATTAATCATTTTTAAATAATTAATAAATAAAAATAAATAATAATTAATTAAGAAAATAATTAAATCTGATTTTTAGAAAATATTTCAGAATTATTTATAATATAAATCAATTAATTAAATAATTAATTAATTAATTTATAAAATAAATAAACTGATTTTTATAATTAATAAAAAATAAAAATTAAATTCCAGAAACATTTGTCAGAAATCAAACTCTGACAAAATTGGATCAAAACCGGGTAATCCAATTGGGTCAAACGGGACATGAAGAACACAACCGGGTCGACCTTGAAGGTCCATCGGTTTCTGGAAATTTTCCAGATTTCGGCAGCCTTTGGCCGGACTCCGGCAACGTCCGTTCATGGCCAAAAATACATCATTCCATTTCGTTTTTGTTCCCAAATCTTTCTCGGTATCCTCCTAAGTTCGATTCTGATCAAAACATGACCATATCATCACCAGAACTTCATCTCCGGTGATCTGCAACCCACAACTCCGGCCAAAGTACGTTTTTAGTAACCTGAACTTAAAATCCTATGTTCTATACATCAAAATGAAGCTTAGAACATGAAGAATCTATTCACAACATCAAAAAGACCAAAAATCATCATATAGTTCACAAAATCATTCAACCCGACTTACAAACAGGTCAAAGTACCAACTTTTGATTCTGTACAAGAAACTTAACATTCTATAGTGCAAATCAAAGCTAAAGAACTGTACAATCAAACTTCTAACATATCAGGAACCAAATATTCATAGAAATTACGGAGTTGTGATTTGAAAATTGGTCATAAGCCCTAGTAATCGTGAATCACTATCCAGAAATAGTTTATGCAATTAAACACCATGAATCGACTGTAAATCATCTAACAAAGCTATATCAATCATCAAAACATCATGATAACCCTAGAATCAAAAAGCCCTAATTCGAACATAAACCCTAGAAATCAAAAACAAAAACTACGGATTAAACATGAAATTGATGCTAGAAACAGAAAGAACAGACCAAAACCTTCGATTTGGGTACTTGAATCACACGATTTGATGTTGTGATCAGTGAGAAATCACGGCTTGAATTCCTGACCCGACCCTGTTCTTCCCGACCCGATTTCAGAGAATTTTGTGAATTTTTCTGATTTTTAATGATTAATTATAATTAATTAAATAAAAATTAGGCTATTTATAGTAGTAAAATTAATACTCCTAATTAAAATTAAGGCCCTAATTCTACACTTTTTAAAATTAATAGGCCCCTAATTTTATAATTTTTGAGTATTAAAATTTAATTTATAAATATTTTATATATACTATATATATGCCAAAATTTCCCAAAAATTGTGAATAATGCAAGAATATAAAGAAATGGTATATATAAAAGTCCTATAATTTTATAAAAATAAAAATATGATTTTTGTGGGGTTTTTAACACCCAATGGGGCCCGAAAAAATCATTTTTCACAAAACAAGAAAATTTATAAAATACCCAGATGTTCAGAATAATGCGATGGTAAAAGCCGTTTGATGAAAAATAAGGCCCATTATTTTATTTGAAATAACTGCTTTGAAATCATGATTCGGGTCGTAAAACTTTTGAAATGCAAGCTATAAATGAAAAATAAAATATCTTAAAAATACCGGGATGACACAAAATGCATGTAACACATAGCAATTAGGGTTTGACAGTTAATTCCACATAAATGACACATTAACACACATAATTTATTATAAATATGATATAATATAGACGTAAATTTCCCAGACGTTACATCCTTCCCCCATTAATAGGATTCCGTTCTCAGAATCTCATTATGAAAACAAATGAGAATATTTCTCTAACATTTCACTCTCAAGTTCCCAGGTTGATTCTTCAACCGTAGGGTTTCTCCACAATACTCGCACTAAAGACACATACTTATTTCTCAACACTTTCTCTTGCTGATCTAAAACTCTTATCAGCTATTCTACAAAAGACAAATCAGGTTGGATAACTACCGGTTCATACTCTATTACATGCCTAGAATCAGAATTATATCGCTTAAGCATCGACACGTGAAACACATTATGAATATGTTGTATATGAGGCGGTAAAGCTAATTCGTACGCAACTTTTCCCACTTTCTTCAAAATTTCAAATGGTCTGACGTATCGTGGCTTCAATTTACCCTTATTGCCAAATCTGGTTAATCCTTTCCATGGCGATATTTTGAGTAAAACATGCTCTCCTTCCTGGTAGTCCATATCCTTCCTTGCTTGATCTGCATATTTGCGTTGCCTGTTTTGTGCTGCATCCAATCTTTTTTGAATAAGTTCTATCTTTTCTTTAGTCCGTTGGATTAATTCTGGACCCAAAACCTTGCGTTCTCCAACTTCATCCCAATATACCGGTGATCTGCATTTTCTTCCGTATAACGCTTCGTACGGTGGCATTCTAATGCTTGCGTAATAGCTGTTGTTATAAGAAAATTCAACCAAAGGTAAATGCTCATCCCAACTGCCTTCAAGTCAATCGCACAAACTCGTAGCATGTCTTCAATTGTTTAGATAGTTCTTTCACTTTTCTCATCAGTTTGCGGATGATAAGCGGTACTCATGTTTAATTTAGTTCCAAGGCATTCTTGAAATTGTTTCCAAAATCTTGGATTGAAACGGGGGTCTCGATCAGATACGATAGATATTGGAACTCCATGTCGCATCACAATTTCCTTGAGATACAAGTGCACTAGCTTGTCGAGAGAAAATCTTTCATTAATTGGTAGAAAATGTGCTGACTTTGTTAGTCTGTCAATGATTACCCATATCGCATCATGATTTGCTTTAGTCCTTGGAAGTCCTACCACAAAATCCATCGCTAGATGTTCCCATTTCCATTCTGGAGTATCTAATGGTTGCAGTAATCCACTCGGACATTGATGTTCCGCTTTAACTCGCTAGCATGTGTAGGATTTACTTACCCATTCTGCTATTTCCTTCTTCATATTCGGCCACCAAAAGTTTTCCTTCAGATCACGGTACATTTTTCTACTTCCTGGATGAATGGAATACTTCGAACTGTGCGCATATCGCAATATTTCTTCTTTCAATTCTGCCACATTAGGGATCCAGATTCTTGATGCAAAGCATAGAATTCCTTCGTTATACTTCTAAGTTGTAATTTCTTCTCCCATTAAGTCATCATCTTGACTCATCAGTTCTTCTTGACAGCGACAAATCTTCTCTAGTAATTCCGGTTGAAAAGTTATAGCTTAAATAGCTTCAGTAGATACATTGGGAACACGAATCTCGGTTTCCAACTTGTCAAATTCCTTGGCTAATTCTTCACATGAAGTTAATAGATTCAATTTTTCTTTCCGGCTCAGCGCATCTGCCATAACATTTGCTTTTCGTGGATGATAACTGATCGTAACATCATAATTTTTAATCAATTTCAGCCATCGGCGTTGTCTCATGTTCAGTTCTTTCTGCGTAAAGATGTACTTCAGACTTTTATGATCCGTGTAGATTTCGCATTTCTCACTGTAGAGATAGTGTCTCCAAAGTTTCAACGCAAATACGATCGCTGCTAATTCCAGGTCATGCGTCGGATATTTTTGTTCATGAGGTTTTAGCCATCTCGAAGCATATGCAATAACATTACCGTGCTGCATTAGTACACATCCTAATCCGCGGTATGAACCATCGCTGTAAATGACAAAATTTCCATACTCGTCTGGCAATACGAGTACCGGTGCGGTTACTAATCGATTCTTCAGCTCTTGGAAACTTTATTCACACTTGTCATCCCATATGAACTTTTCACTTTTTCGAGTTAACTTGGTCAACGGCGTTGCTATTTTCGCAAATTTTTTTATAAATCTTCTATAAAATCCTGCCAATCCCAAGAAACTTCGAACATCCGTCGGTGCCTTTGGCCTTTCCCAACTCAACACAACTTCAATCTTCATTGGATCGACTTGAATGCCTT